>NW_027513087.1:1890000-2156144 GCF_048772815.1 Callospermophilus lateralis
TTGATGTTCATAGCAGCACAATTCAAAATAGCAAGAGTGTGGAACCAACCTAGATGCCCTTCAATAGACGAAGGAAAAAAAATGTGGCATTTATACACAATGGAGTAATACTCTGCCTTAAAAAATGTCAAAATCATAGAATTTGCCGGGAAATAGATGGCATTAGAACAGATTATGCTAAGTGAAGCTAGCCAATCCCTAAAAAAAAACAAATGCCAATAGTTTTATTTGATATAAGGAGAGTAACTAAGAACAGAGTTGGGAGGAAGAGCATGAGAAGAAAATTAACATTAAACGGGGGTGAGAGGTGGAAGAGAAAAGGAAAGAGAAGGAAAATTGCATGGAAATGGAAGGAGACCCTCATGGTTATACAAAATTACATACAAGAGGAAGTGAGGGGAAAGGGGGGAAAAAACCAAGGGGGAGAAATGAATTACAGTAGATGGAGTAGAGAGAGAAGATGGGAGGGGAGGGGATGGGGGATAGTAGAGGATAGGAAAGACAGCAGACTACAACAGACACTACTATTGCAATACGTACAACAGTGGATGTGTAACAGATGTGATGCTGAAACCTGTATACGGGGTAAAAATGGGAGTTCATAACCCACTTGAATCAACGTATGAAATATGATATGTCAAGCAAAAGGTAAAGTTTTGAACAACCAACAATAAAAATTAAAGGAAAAAAACACATAGAGAACTATTTCAATGAAAAATGGACTAGATATATAACACCTACCCTTTATCATGCAAAAGGCAATTCCAACTATACACCATGCTTCCTCTGAACGGCTTGTATTTCTATTCTGTTTGTGTTATTATTCTCCATCATAGTAGGATTAGTAGTCAGAGTCTAGTAGGGTATGGGTTAGTGTCAGGGATTCAGTATTTTGAATGGAAAAAAGGAAAATGAATCCAATGTGCATGCAAATATGGGCTACACAATAAATTTCCCACTCTCATCCAGAACAATGGCTTCACATTACCTTCGCCCAAAATAAGACGCAATTAGAGGAGAAGAGTTGGAAAATCTGTGAATATATATCTGGAATGGAAAATTCAAAGGAGTTCACAACCTTGGATGTGGTAGAGGAGTTTCCAAATGTAAGGGACAAGGTAAACACTCCACATACTTGTAGCTCTTCTGGCCTAAAGACTTCTTGAGAAACTGCCTCTGAGGTTGGGAACTCAAAATATATGTTGTTGTCAGGAGCTTTAGCTTTCTTTCTAGTGAGACCATCAGAGCTGGGTCTACATCTATGTGACCTGGAGGACGTGGTTTCTTATTTTCCAATGAACACTAGGCTACAGTACTGAATTCTCTCTTTGTAAGTAAACTGTGACCACTGGGGTCTAAGAGTCTCCCCGTGTGGACTGTGAAGGCATTTGGTCATTCTCCAATTTTCGTGGTGTTTCTTGCTGCTACACTGGGACATTGGTATTTTCTACACGAAATACAAGGAGTTGAACTGGGACACAGTGCTGAAGGGAGTTCTGTCATGTGTAGTGGGTCATGGTCTGCAGGAGAATGCACCAACCAGGCTTCTAGCCCACATAGATTGTCCCCTTGTCCATAGCAACTTGATTATGAACATTGCCCTAAAAATTCTCCATATACCAATATGCCTTTACAAATAAGGGTTTCCTGGCTGCACCACGTCAGTCACATGCCATTTGGAAGCAATGGCAGATCCACATGGCCCCACCACGGATGTTTTATCACAAACCTGCACACCAAAGCTTGCGCCTAGAATTGAGGAGTATCCAACTTACTGGCATCTCTGTTCTACACCATTTTAATGAAACTCAGTCAATAAAGGCACTCATGATCAGCAATAGGGCATACAAAGGTTCTCCAGTGCCACCTGGTCATAGGAATTTCAAAAATTTTATGGTATTTATCTAGCCATTTTTTAAGGTGGAAGTTGGAGGCACTGTGGGTTTCAATTCATTTAGGAACCATTAAATTGTGAGGAAGCTCATTTCAATGAAATCTCTGGAGGACACTCAAAGGCAAGTCTTCCCAAAGAGTTGCCAAAAGGTCACATGAAGCCAGGCCCATTGAGGTCTACAGTGTGAGGTCTATGTGTGTTTTGACTATGGCTGCCAAGTCTTTCAGAATAAAATATTGTGATATCCTGGGTGAGATTCCCAGTGCTCTGTGGAAAGCCAGCCTGGGCCTAGGTCTCAGTTTCCAAGAGCGAGTCTCATGTGTGGCCTCCTAAAAACTCAACACAATTCATGCCAATACTTCTGTGAGTTCAGTTCCATAACTCAGTCTCTAAGGGGAATCGCACCAGATTTCAAGTCCTGGTTGACCTACTCATCTCTTCCAACCCCAACACAAATGACCAAAATTAAACCAAAACATTCCCACATGACCCTCATCTTATTGCATATAGACACTCATCTTAACCTCTGGCTGGAAGTTTCCATGAAGCACACAGCCCAAGACAGTGTCCAAAATAGGCTTCCTTTCCCCTTATTTTCCTAATGTCAGGGTGGCCTGGACACCCTTCCTGTAACCCAGGAGTGATCAAATAGGCCTGCTGTAATACTGCTCTGCTTCTCCAATTTGAGGCCTACTGACAGTGGGGTTTAGAATCTTTATGTGAATTGGAGTCATAAGAATACACAAACACCACTGGGCTAGCATGTGCAGGGCTTTGAAGAAATCATTTGACCCAAAGGATCCCTATTCTCACTTGATGGAGTTCAGGAACCTTACGGTGGAAGGCAAGAGACTTTATCCTCAATGACTCCTCTTTTGGGCATTTTGGTTTTGGATTCACACATGGTATCTTTCTTTATATCAATCAGGTGCTAAGAATCTAAGCCACAGCCTCACACAGGGCCAAGAGGCTGATTCAGACACACCCCTTTCTAAAGCAATTAGGCAAAGAGCCACAGGTGAGGCCCATTCATTTCCATTTGAAAAGTGTTTTGTTCCGGCTTCATGAAGGTTTGGCCTGAGGCAAAGAAATTCCTGACATACAGGGGAATAGAACAAAAGGTAAGCAAAAGGCCCAAAGCACGGTTTTTCCACTGAGACTTTACTGGTCACACTGATATCTGAGTTTACTTAGTTGTTCGCCATTCCCTTCAGCTATCCAGTACATGGCCATGTCACAGAACTTGAAGGTGGTACTTCTCTTGGACACAAAACCATGAGCCTATTCTGGAGAGTGGCCAGAATTCAAAAATAAAACCAGAACTTAGGAAAATAGCAGGTGTTGCCCATCGATAAGGGAAGCCGCAGTGCATTCATATATTCGGCTGGATGAATGCTGGGAAGCTTTCTACCAGACAGGACACATCCATTCATGCATTCTCTTTTCTAATGTCTACAACCACGGACACAATGGGATACACAGACATAGAAACACTTGCTTTATCAAATCACTTATTAGAAACAGTTCACTCCAAACCAAACAAACCGCCATTCCTACCTATTCTGAGAACATGAGACAAAAGCACAAACACACACCCACACCCACAAAGCACCTTCTTCCCCCAAGTAGGTCTCTGACTATCTGGAGTGTCCTCTGACTATTGGGCCAAACTATGTTCCCCCGAAATTGCCTGTCCTGTTTCAGATCTGGTTTCCTTGGCCAACTCTGTAAAGTTGTCAGGAGGCAGCGGTGATCCACTACCTGCTTTCTCAGGAAAGGCCACTCTTCAGAGCTATCCTGGCTTTTGGCAATCCTCATATCAGTAGGTACCAACAAAGACTGATTCTGTCCTTGGTAAATCCAAAGAAGTGAGACCACTGCTACTGGGACTGGAATGGGATTTGGGTGCCTGGATTCCTTGATCCCAAATTCAGAGAGTTCTATCACCAAGGATGTGAGGTGAGGTCTGAGGTCACTTCCTTCAGGAACTGAATGAGCTCACACCATTTGCAACCACTTTGTCCTAACAGTTGCTTCCAAGGGTCCCCTGAAATGAAGGCTGCCCCTACTTCCTGTTACAGTTTCACAAGTTTGAATGGTATATTAACCATAGGCAACCGGGAACAGCTCTCCACACAGCCTGGTTTGGTTCTTCTTCTCTACATTAAGAAGAGAGAGGCTGATTCAGACATATCCCTTCATCCTGACCAGGTTGTTTGCAAGAGAAGATGACTTTTGCTCACTCAGTTCCTTCATAGCTGCCTACAACTTCTCCAGGGATCATTTTTGCATGTACCTTTGAGTTTCTTAGCAATAGGAAGTTCCCCTACATTCCTGTATTGTAAGACCTACTCTGTCCCTGCTCTTCTGTAAAGTTATATTGAGGGAACAGTGTATGGTTAGGGTTAATAACAGGTTCAATTTGCATTAGGAATCATTCTGCTGGATGAATAATGGTATTGGAAACCTGCGATATTTACAAGAATATATAGGTGAAACATAAGTATGAAAACAGAAATCTATTTAAGATTTGAAGCCCAGAAGAGCATTGGGACCTTGATTGTGATACTGAGCTTTGATTTATTTTCTGCACAGATGTCTCAGATACATCAATATACAATGGCAAAGTTACGTGTATTTTGGATGATTGATTGTCAAAGAGAACTTCCAGTCAAAAAGGGATAATCAGTAGGATTAGGAAGATAGTCGGTAGGTTTAGAAAGGAGAGTGAGCATAGGATTTGGACCAAAAGTTCTTTAGCTATAGGGTTTTGGGTATAGAGTGAATGTAAATGTCACCACATGTGAAGAGTCAGTCACAATGATGAACTGGGGAAAATATGTAGGAAAGCAGATATCAATAGAGACATTAGGAAATCTGGCAAAGTGTAGTCGGTAGTGAAAGGTTAATATAATAGGTACTTATCACTTCCTGTTTTCTGTATGCTTAATAAAACACTGTTGAAATCTTGAGAACTGTTTGCTAATCTTGTTCCCAGAATGTTCTGTCCTCAACTGCCAAACTGCAGAAAGTACTTCCTCACCCAGTTGCCCACAAACAGCTCACTCGCCCGGACCCATCAATAAACATCCTGCCCTGCCCTCTCAAAGGAAAGTATAGAAGCTCTGCTTAAGCTGTTCTCAGGGCTCTCTGCTCTATTCAAGTGAACTCTGAGCCCCAGCATGCTGGACCCATAATAAACCCTTTGCTTTTGCATGAGACAGTCTCTTGGTGGTTTCTTCCCCGGACGCTCGCCCGACCTTTACATATGGAGGTTCCACCGAGATCCAGCAGCGGCAGATGAGAGACCCCAACGGGTTCCTCTCGGGGTATGTAAGGCGCCTCTTTCTGGTTTCAGGTTTCAGGTTAGGGCTTGGCAAAATGGCTGTTGATGAAGAGTGTGAGCTCTCTCCGACGATGGCTGACAGACATGTCATAGAGCCACAGGCCACGTCATTGGGGGACTCCCCAGAGAACTCGGGAAATCGAGGAACAATAGTCTCCTCGACTCAGTGATATTTTGTTTCAGATTCGGCATATCCAGCCCATCAGGTTTTGCCGGCTACTCAGTCCTGGTCTCAGTGTTGGACGTCCATTGCCTGTCTTTATTGTATTGTCTTGTCTGTGTCGTGTGTCGTTGCTTTTACTGATTGTTTGTCTTTCATAATGGGATAGAGCACTTCAATGCCTCTTTCTCTGACCCTTGATCATTGCACCAAAGTCCGCTTAAGGGCTCAGAATCTTTCTTTTTCAGTAAAACGCTGGACCTGGCAGACTCTCTGTGCCTCAGAATGGCCCACCTTTGGATTCAGATAGCCCCTAGAAGGATCTTTCTACTTCCCACTAATTTAAAAAGTCAGAGATATTGACTTTCAGCCAGCGCCACATAGACATCAGGATCAAGAGACATATATCTTAACTTTTCAGGACATCTGCAATTCTCCTCCTCCATGTGTGAAGCTTTTCCTTGCCCCTGCCCCCACTCCTACTCTTTCCCTCATGCTCTCTCAAACCTTCTGCTCCTCCTCCTCCTTCAACCTCTGTTCTCCCTGAGTCACAAGATTTGACTCTACTGGACTCTCGTCCTACTACTTATTCCCTGCCCTCGTCCCCCAACCCCCAACACCCTCTAAGTAATTCCCCTGCTGCTGACTCAGCCTGTCCGCCATTGGAGGAAGCTAAGCGAGCCCAGCGCACTCCAAATAACTCCCCTGCAGGAAACACACCCCCTCCTCCCCTGGAGGATGCTGGCCCGGCTAAAGGAATTTGCCGGCGTTGAATGATTGAAATCCCTGGAACTCCCGTGATGCTCCCTCTCCATTTCTAAGGAACAATGATTGATGACAACCATGGGGGAAAAATGCAAGCCTACCAGTTTTTACCTTTCTCCTCTTCAGACCTAAATAACTGGAAAAATAACAATCCCCCTTTTACCGAGGACCCCACCTGGGTCTCAGGTGTCGTTGAATCATTGATGTTTTCACACCAGCCTACTTGGGATGACTGCCAACAACTCCGAGGGACTCTCTTCATGACAGAGGAACAAAAGAGAATCTTCCTGTATTCTAGAAAAAAATATTCTCGGACCAGATGGGTGACCGACAAAACTTCCCAACATATGCAAAGCCGCCTTTCCCTTGCACAGACCCAACTGGGACCCCAAAACCTGTGAAGGTAATGAGCATCCTTCCTCTTATTGCTGGGCTCTAATAGTGGGTATCTTAGTGGCCGCTAGGCGATCAACTATTTTGGCCAAGGTAAGAGAGATTATTCAAGGGACTGATGAATGTCCCTCCATGTTCCTACAGGGAATTATGGAGGCATATAAGAGATTTACTCCTTTCGATCCTCAGGCAGAGAATCAAAAGGCATCTGTCATGGTGGCCTTTATTGGGCAAGCTGTTCTGGATATTAAAAGACAGTTACAATGCTTAGATGGATTACAAGATATGACTTTGAGAGGTTTAGTCAGAGAAGCAAAGAAGGTATACTACGAGAGAAACTGAGGAAGAGTATGGAGCAAAGGGAGGATAAAAGAAACAAAAGACAGACTAAGGCATTGACTAAGGTCCTGGTCACAACAACAAATAGACCAGAAATTAAGAAACATGGAGACAGGAAGGGACACCAGGGACCACACTAGAGGCCACCCCTGGCCTCAATTCAATGTGCCTACTCTAAAAAAAAGGACACTGGGCTAAAGAGTGCCCTAGAAAGAGACAGCCAGGCCAGCTGGACATTCTGACTCTGTAGGATTACTAAGAAAGTCGGGGCTCAGATCCTCTCCTCGAGCTCAGGTTAACTTTTGAAGTGGAGGGGACCCCAGTATACATTGAAGTGAATACAGGGGCAATATATTCTGCCTTTAAGGCCCCATTGGAACCTCTATCAAATAAAAGGTCTCTAATTCAAGGGGCTAATGGCAGTAAATATCAGGCTTGGACAACTAAGAGGACCATGGACCAGGGGAAAGGAAAAATCCATCACTCCTTCCTAGTAATCCCAGAATGCACGGCCCCATTGATTGGCAGAGATCTGCTCACAAAGCTCTGGGCCAAAATAACTTTTAACCCTGAAGGCCCCCAAGTGGAATTTCTAAATCCTTCCAGTAAAAACTCCTATAATCACGGCTCTAACTATGTCAGTAGAAAATGTACATCAAATCACTCACCTTGGTTCAAAGAAACTGCATTCATTTTTGAAGGATCAAAAACAGAGTTTTCCACTAACCGACTCACAGTGAAAGGAAACAACTGAATGGATAACAAAAGCCTGTTGGGTCCATCAATTGGTTAATTCTTACCCTTCCAAGCTTCCTGCAGGAAAGCACCTACGAGGAACCAGACCAGGACAATTCTGGGAAGTGGACTTTACTGAAATTAAGCCAGCAAGGAATGGACTTAAATATCTCCTAGTCTTTGTAGATACATTTTCAGGATGGATTGAAGCTTTCCCCCCCCCAAAAAAAAGAAAAGAAAAAAAAAATGAAACAGCGCAAATGGTGGTCAAGAAGATCCTGGAAGATATTTTTCCAAGGTATGGCCTGCCTAAAGTAATAGGGTCTGATAATGGACCGGCGTTCGTGGCCCAGGTAACTCAGAGGTTAGCAAGGACCCTGGGGATTAATTGGAAATTACATTGTGTTTACAGACCCCCGAGTTCAGGACAGGTAGAAAGAATGAATAGAACCATTAAAGAAACCATAACGAAATTAAGCTTAGAGACCGGCATAAAAGATTGGACTATGCTCCTGCTTTATGTACTGTTTCATGCAAGAAATACTCAATCTATTTCTTTGTGTAACCTCACACCCTGTGAAATTCTCTATGGTGTCCCTCCTCCAGTAAGGGTCTTACCCCAACTCTAAGACCTAACGATTCCTTCCACACCCCCTTGCTTAACAGACTTAAAGCTCTTGAAAGAACTCAGAGATACCTGTGAAAACAGATCGCCACTGCCTACCAACCTGGGGATGAGGGGACTCTACAGCGATATCAAATAGAGACTTCATCTATGTAAGACGACATCTGGTGTCATCCCTGGAACTCCACTGAAAAGGACCATACCAGGTGCTACTTATAACACCTACAGGGTAAAGGTAGTCAAAATCACTTCCTGGATCCCTACCTCTCATCTCAAGCCTGTGCCCTGTCCAGACTCTGGCTGGAAACTGGAAAAGACTGGAAACCCTTTCAAATTGTGGATTCGCTGTGTGGATAAGGCTATAGACTCTCCCCTTGACCACCAGTAGTCCTAACTCTCATAAGCCTGTTCAGCAGCGATGTCTGATCACAAATCCTACTGGAAAGGAAGTATGGTCTATCTTGCATACAGCCCGCCTAGGGACCTGGTGGCCATCTCTCCAGCCAGACATTTGTCAGCTGCGTATAGGTCTTCCCTATTGGGATATCCCTAATGAAGAGGATCCCACTAAAATTCCATTAAATTCCTTCCATACCATAGATAATGGAAACAAACATTATTGATGTAGGGACACGCGAGCCAGATGCTGGTTGGCTAGCCTAGATTACTATGTTTGACCAGTGTACTATCAAAGCCACAAACAGTCAAGGTTGTGTGCTGGAAACGCCGACATCTTCTGTAAGTCATGGGGATGTGAGCATACAGGGACTGCCACATGGAACCCAAACTCCTCATCAAACTCTGTACACAGCATTGGCCATATTACCAATTAGACAACCAAAACTGATGGCCCCCTGAGGGGTCTCTAGATCTTCAAATTCTGTGTGACCTTTTTAACTTCTGCAAGTGCTCAAAAGGGTGAAAGGAGATTCCTCTATGTGGAGGCCTTTTCTCTCCTTTGCTCACATCGTGAACTATGCTTCTCCAATACATGCTCACCCTCAGCCTTCTGCTCTAGACTCTCTGTTGTCACTCCCACATCATCAACTTGATTTCTCCCCTCCAATTACTATATTAAAAACCCAAACCTCCACCGTTTCTCAGACCATTGCCCCCTTGCTGAGGTAGCAGGTACTGAGGTAACCCTCCACTCACTCACTCCTCTCTTCTCCTGTCAGTGCCCACTCTAGGTCCCACCAGGTCCTCTTACCAGCTAACCCAAAGCTCAAACCAGCTGAGAAGAGCCCTCAGACCCCTATCCAAGATGTAATGAAAATGGCCTTTAAAGTTGCGTTGTCATCACTGAAAACAGGTTACTAAGAATTTAAAGTCCCTTACAGGCTTTTTGGGATACTCACTCCCATCTCCCCCTCTGTTCTACCCGTTCTACTACTCATGTTTTTGGTGCTAGGAAGATCTCAAAACCCTTTTCCATTATTCTTTTACATCTCTCCTTCCTCATTCTCAGATCCAAAGAGCTGCGCTCAGCCCTGCATTCCCCGTCTTCCCCCTCTGTACCAGGCCCACAGGAAAGTCTTAACTGACCTTATCCAGAAGTTTTCACCATGGCTAACTTTAGGACTTTCAGCAAAAGAGTCCCTATAAAAGAGTTCAGTGTAGATAAACTTCCTCTTTTTGTGTTGCCCTGGTCTACCTGGCAACTGGCTGAAAAAAATCAGCACTCCTGAGCTAGACACACCCTTACTAGTTTTTCACAACATATGTGATCAAGGCCTCTGGCCTTGAGCTGGGGCTTCATAGAGATGGCTACATTTGTAAGATGGATAAGTTGCAAACTGGGCTCCGTGGAAACAGCTGGCAGAGGGAAAAAAGGGGGAAAAAAAGCTCTCCCCCACCCAGGTGTCCTTGAAAATTTAACTTGCCCAGAAGTGAGGAAAAATCAGAAACAAAAACTGCTCTTTGTGAACTTCTGCAGACTGTGAACTTCAGAGCCCCTTCCCTTACATGTTGGGTACAAAATTCTGAAACTACCTAAACTTGGGTTTCAGGGGATTAATTGATTACAACAGAAGCAATGCCCTCTGAATCTGGTTGCAACCAAATATGACTGTTTCCTTGTCTTTGGTGCTATCTTAGGTGCCTTGCCTTTTCCGTCCCTACAACAATATAATTCTATATACTTAAACGTTGTTTATGTTTTTATGAAATGGTCAACAGAAGTGATTAATTGTGTAATGGTGCAGATGTTTCTCAGAGTGCTCTATTATGATGCAGGTTCATTTGAAGATCAAATAGAGGGGCATACAACCCGGTTCAGGTGGGAACGTATATCTCTCACCTTAGCCATTCTATTATGAATAGGAGTTGCTGCCCGGGTTCGCACAGGAACCACTGCCCTGGTCCATGGGACACAACAAATGACCCAATTAGAAGCAGCAATAGATCAAAACTTAAAGATATTAGAAAATTCCATCACAGCTTTGCAGGAATCTTTTACCTCTCTCTTTGAAGTTTGCTGGGAGCCATCTGCCAAGTAGGTATGACAAATTCCTTGCCAGCTTACTCCCATGCTGTCTAGTGGAAGGACTTCTGAAAGGTGACCTTGCTCAAGGACCAGGGCAGGATCCGTGTTTAGGGTGTTCCCCCTTTAGAATAGGGAGGTTTAGCATAATAGGAGATTAGGGTGTTCCCCCTTTAGAATAGGGCAGTTTAGCATAATAGGAGATTAGGGTGTTCCCCCTTTAGAATAGGGCATATCCTGCTGCTGAGTTCCTCTTGAGTGCTTAGGGTCAGACAGTATATTTTGGGAGACAGAAGCCCATGCGGAGTGGATTTGGGAGAGAGTGGATTTGGGCAGAGAACGTGGATTCCCCCAGAGCGTGTTTGTAGACGGCCGGTGTGAGTTCGGGAATAAAGAATTGTTGTTTGAATCTACAAGCTGTGTGGAGACTCGTGATTTGTGCCCAGCCAAAGACTGCGGCAGAAGTTGTTTTACAGAAAAGTCGAGGGTTGGACCTCCATTTCATGAGAGAAGGGAGCCTTTGTGCTGCATTGAGGAAAGAATGTTTTTTTTTTTTTTTTTTTTTTTTTTTTTTTTTTTTTTTTATGTCGACCATACTGGAGTTGTAACAAACTCTATGAGTAAATTAAAAAGATGCCTTGAAGAGCATCAAAGAGAGATAGAGACCCAAAATTGGTGGTTTGAGTCTTGGTTTACACAGTCCCCCTGGTTAACTACATTTTAATCAACCCTGGCCGGTCCAATAATAATCCTCATTTTATTGCTTACTATAAAACCCTGTTTCTCAACCATGTAATTTCTTTTCTCCAAGCTCAAATTGGACAAGTTAAACTTATGTTAATACCCCACTAGCATACATAAAATGTGACACCCCCCAACAATCACTTTTATGATTAAAAGTAGCCAGAAGAAGAAGTGGGGAATGAAATGTTAATAAAATATGTACTTGTCACTTCCTGTTTTTCTGTACGCTTAACAAAACACTGTTGAAATGTTGAGAAATGTTTCCTAATCTTGTTCCCAGAATGTGCTGTCCCCAACTGCCAAACTGCAGAATGTACTCCCTCACGCGTTTACACACAAACCGCTTACTCGCCCTGACCCATCAATAAACTTCCCTCCCTGCCCTCTCCAAGAAAATTATATAAGCTCTGCTTAAGATGTTCTCAGGGCTCTCTGCTCTATTCAAGTGAGCTCTGAGCCCCAGCATGCTGGACCCCAAATAAACCATTTCTGTTGCATGAGATAGTCTCTTGGTGGTCTCATCCTCTGACACTCGCCCTACATTTACTTGGATGATTGAATGTAGATGAGAACATCCATTCAAAAGTGATAGTCGGTAAAATTAGGAAGATAGTCAGTAGGTTTAGGAAGAAGAGTTAGTATAAAATTTGGAACAAAAGTTCTTTAGCAATAGGGTTTCGGTTACAGAGTGAATGTAAATGTCAACACAAGTGAAGAGTCAGTCACAATGATGAATTAGAGAAAATATGTTGGAAAGCAGATATCAATACAGACATTACAAAATCAGGCAAAGTATAAAGTCAGTGATAGGATTAGACATTTTCAACAGGGTTGAGTTTGAATATATAATCTTAGGAAGAAACGAATATGTAGTCATCAATAGGATTGATATTTGAAAGCATTAGGCAAATTGGAAATTGATGATTTTAGTAATTCATGTTCACTTTCCATTTAGGCTTTGGTACAAATATAAGTTTGACCTTTGAATTTTGTGTCCAGAATATTACTGTGATAAAATGTATATATAGATCGGGTGACATAAGAATTTCTTCCACCATTTTTGGGAGCAATATTTTGAAGACTTATAAATTAGTATTTGGGGTACAAACAGGTGTACCCTGTGTCTATGAATATAGAGATAATGCATGAATAGACCAACTGTGAATAAGTAATATAACTGGTTCCACTTTAAATGGTGGATTGAATTGATATCTGAAAATATGAAAAATCTTATATTGATATACAATCATTCATTCCAACAAGTTATACATCAATGTTAATATTAGGGTTATGGTTTATCATGAAGGGTGTGTGAGTTTTGCTTCAATGTGATTATGAAAATCGAAAATAATGTGTTTGGAAAAAAGAATCTTGAGAAGACCAGTTAAGAAATATGGAAGAATACATGTGTTCTAAAGTAGGAAGTGATTGAAAGTGAAAAAATGCCTATAATTTTGTCATCTTTTTGATGAAATATATATCCTATGATGTGCATAAACTGAAGAAATAGTAATGTACCAGTGTTGAATTAAAATGAACATCAAAATACACATCATGTTCCATATGAATCTTCTTGCATTGAGGTTAAACTGGGTCAGTTACTCTAGATATATTAGGATTTTTATGCAACATTCACTGAAGTTAGTTTTCAGTACAAAAAACAAAAAAGTATTTCAGGTGGATGAATATTTCTGAGAATAATATTTAGAAAAGATCATCATAAATCCACATACATGAATATGAATGAATTAAGGGAGTGTATATTAAGATACAAATATTTCATATTTTGAAAAATCTGGAGAATGTGTGTATGTATATATATACACATATATATATATATATACATACACACAAACACATTAAAAACTCGCAATATATATGCTATTCGAAATTCATCATGAAATATATATCATTCACAGATCTAAAATATTCATTTTACTGAACATGGATTTATGTATAATGTTGTAAAACTAGGAAGCTCATCCATTGGTTATATTTTCAGTTCCAACGGTGTTTAGGAGGAGTGATCTTCTCTCACAATTTGTATCTGCCAAGTCGTTCACCTCACAAGAATGTAGGTGTGGTACCAGGTAGAATTCTATATGTGTTTATTGCTGTTGCATTGGGAGTTTAGTAATTGCTTCATGGAATCCAAGGAGTTCAACTGGGACACAGTGCTGGAGCGAGTTCTGTCAGGCGTGGTGGGTCAGGGTATGCAGGAGAATGCACCAACCAGGCTTCTATCCCACATAGCTTGCCCCCTTAAACATAGCAACCTGATTGTAAACATTGCCCTGAAACCTCACCATATAACAAGATGCCTTTGCATAGGAGGGTCTGCTGACTGCACCATGTCAGTCACAAGCCATTTGGAAGCCAATGGCAGATCCACATGGCCCCACCACAGATGTTTTTCACACACCTGCCAACCACTACTCTAGTACAACTACTCAGCAGGCTCCAACTTATTTTCATGAAACCCAATCAATCAAGGCACTGTCTGGTACACTCATGATCAGCAACAGAATATCCAATGGTTCTCCAGTGCCACCTGGTCATGGGAAATTGAAAATTTTCATGGTATTTATCTAGCCATTTTTCAAGGATGAAGTTGGATGCACTGTGGGTTTCAATTCATTCAGGAACCATTAAATGTTGAGGAAGCTCATTTCAATGAAAGTTCTGGAGAATTCTCACAGGCAAGGCTTCCCAAAGAGTGGCCAAAAGGTCACATGAAGCCAGGGCCATTGAGGTCTAAAATGTGATGTCATTGTCTGTTTTGACTCTCAACAATGGCTTCCAAGTCTTTCAGAATAAAATCATGTGATATCCTGGTTGAGATCAGAGTGCCCTCTGAAAAGCTACCCTGGGCCTTGATCTCAGTTTCCAAAGATGACTCTCATGCGTGGCTTCCTCAAATCCCAACACAATTCATGGCAATACTTCTCTGAGGTGAGTTCCAGAACTCAGTCTCTAAGGGGAATCACACCAGAGTTCAAGCCCAGGTGGACCCAGTCATCTCTTCCAACTGCCACACAAATGACCACAATAAAACCGATATTCTCCCACATGGCCCTCATCTTCTTTCATATTGACACTCATCATAACCTCTGGCTGGAGGTGTCCATGAGGGACGCAGCCCAAGACAGTGTCCAAAATAAGCTCCATTGCTCCTCATTTGCCTAAATTCGGGGTGGCCTGGACACCCTTCCTTTGTACCAGGAGTGATCAAAAAGGCCTGCCCGTAATACTGCACCACTTTTCCCATTTGAGGCCTATTGAGTGTCGGTTAAAGATACTTTATGTGAATTGGAGTGATGAGAAAACCTAAGCACCTACGGGAAAGCCTCTGAAGGGCTTTGATGAACTCATCTGACCCAAATGATCCCTATTCTCACTTGATGGAATTCAGGAACCTTACAGAGGAAGGCAAGAGACTTCATCCACAATGACAGCTCTTTTTGCCATTTTTGATTTGGATGCACACATGGGATCTTTCTTTAGATCCATCAGGTGCTGAGAATCTAAGTCAAAGAATCACACTGGGCCAAGAGGCTGATTCAGACACAACTCTTTCCAAATCAATTAACGAAAGAGCCAAAGGTGAAGCCTATTTATTTCCATTTGAAAACTATTTTGTTCAGGATTCACAAAGGGGTGGCGTGAGACAAAGACTTCCTGACTCTCAGGGCAACAGAACAATAGGTAAGCAAATGGCCCAAAGCAGGGTTTCTCCACTGAGACTTTCCTGGTCAACTGATATCTGAGTTTTCTCAGATGTTCATCATTTCCTTCAGCTATCCAGAACATTGCCTTGTCACAGAGCTTGGAGGTTGTACATAACTTAGACACAAAACCATGAGCCTATTCTGGAGAGTGTCCAGAATTCTGGAAGAAAACAGCAAATTAGGAAGGTAGCAGGTATTGCCCATTAATAAGGCAATCCACAGTCCATTCATAAAATGGGCAGGATGAATGCTGGGAAGCTTTCTACTAGACAGGACATATCCATTGATGCATTCTCTTTTCTAATGTCTACAACCACGGACACAGTGTGATACACAGACCCAGAAACACTTGCCTTGTCAAACGACTTACTAAAAACAGTTCACTCCAAACCAAACAAACTGACTTTCCTTCCTATTCTCAGAACATGAGACAAAACCACAAACCCACAGCCACACTGACAATGACACCTTCTTCCCCCAAATAGGTATGAGACTATCCGGAGTATCCTCCGACTGGTGGGCCATACTATATTCCCCCAAAATGTCCTGTTCTGTCTCAGATCTGGTCTCCTTGGCCAACTCTGTGAAGTTGTCAGGAACCAGGAGTGAGCCGCTACCTGCTTTTCCAGGAAAAGCCCATCTTCCGAGCTTTAGAGGCATTTGGCCTCCTCACCTTAGGAGGAACCAAGAAAGACTGATTCTGTCCTTGGTAAATCCAAACAAGTGAGACCACTGGGACTGGGACTGGGACTGGATCTGGGTGCCTGGCGTCCTGGATCCCATGTTCAGAGAGTTCCATCAATAAGGAAGTGAGTTGAGGTCACTTTTTTCAGGAACTGAATGAGATCACTGCCTCGGCAACCACTTTGTCTTAAGAGTTTCTTTCAATGGTCCCATGAGATGGAGGCTGCCCCTACTTCCTGTGACACTTTCACAAATTAGAATGGTATATCAACCATAGGGAACCAGGAACAGCTCTCCACACAGTCTTGGTTTGGTCCATATTCTCTACATTAAGATGAGAGAGGCTGATTCAGAAACATCCCTTCATCCTGACCAGGTTGTTTGCGATGGAAGATGACTTTTGCTCTCTCAGGTCTTTCATACCTGCCTACATCTTCTCCAGGGATCATTTCTGCATGGCGCTTTGAGGTTCTCAGCAGATGGAAGATCCACTACATTCCTGTACTGTAAGATCAACACTGTCCCTGCTCTTCTGTAAACATGTTATTAACACAAACAGTGTATGGTTAGTGTTAATAACATGTTCCATTTGGGTTAGGAATTATTCTGCTGCATGAATAATGGTATTGGAAACTTGTGATTATTTTAAGAATATAAAGATGAAATATATGTATGAAAAAAGAAATCTAAGTAAGATTTGAAGCCCAGAAGGGCATTGGGCCCTTGATTGTGATACTTAGCGTTGAATTACATTCTGCACCGATGTCTCAGATAAATCAATACACAATAGCATAAGACCTTGTTACTTGAATGATTTAATGTAGAAGAGAACATCCAGTCAAAAAGGGGTACTCGGTAGGATTAAGAAGATAGTTAGTATGTTTAGGAAGAAGAGTGAGTATAGGATTTGGAACAAAAGTTCTTTAGCAATAGGTTATTTATTAGAGTGTGAAAGTAAATGTCAGCACATGTGAAGAGTCAGTCACAATGATGAACTGTGGAATATATGTAGGAAAGCAGATAGCAATAGAGACATTATGAAATCAGGCAAATTATAAAGTGAGGGATAGGATTAGAGATTTTCCATTGGGTTGAGTTTGAATATATAATTTTAAGAAGAAACACATGTGTAGTCACCAATAGGATTGACATTTGAGAGCATTAGGGAACCTGGACATGGATGTTTTTGGTAATCCATGTTTTCTTTCCATTTGGGCTTTTATACAATCATAAGTGTGACCTTTGCATTTTGTGTCCAGAATATTTCTGTGATTAAATGTATATGAAGATCAGGTGACATGAGTCCACTTCCACCATTTCAGGGAGCAATATTTTGAAGACGTATAAATTAGTATTGGGGGTACAAAGAGGTGTACACTGTGTCTATGAATATAGAGATAATGCATGAATAGACCATAGTGTGAATAAATAATATAACTGGTTCCACTTTAAATAATGGATAGAATTGATATCTGAAAAGATATTAGAAATTTTATATTGACATACAATCATTCATTCAAACCAGTTATACATCTAATGGTAATATCAGAGTGATAATTAATATGAATGGTATGTGAGTTTTGCTTCCAAAGTGATTATGGAAATCAAAATTAATGTGTTTGGTATGAAATCTCATGAAAAGACCAGTCAAGAAACTTAGAGGAATACATGTGTTCTGAAGCAGGACGTGATTAAAAGTGAAACAAATGCCTATAAATTTTTGAACTTGTGGATGAAATCATATATCCTATGATGTCCATAAACTGAAAAAATAATAATGTACCAATATTGAATAAAAATGAACTTCAAAATACACATCATGTCCCGTAGGATTATACTTGCATTGATGTTTAACTGATTCAGTTACTGTAAAAATATTAGGATTTGTAAGCTCCATTCACTGAAGTTAGTTTTCAGTACTAGGAAATAATTATGTATTTCAGGCAGATGAATATTTCTGAGAATTATCTTGTGAAAAGTTGATTATAAACCACATATAGAAACATGAGTGAATTTAGGGAGTGTATAATAAGAAACATATATTTCACATTTTGAAAAATCTGGACAGTATATATATATATATATATATATATATATATATATATATATATATATATAGACAGACACACACTGACATTATAATGTAGCAATCTATATGCTAATCGAAATTCACCGTGTAATACATATCATCCACATATCCAAAAATATTCATTTTACTGAACATCGATTTATATATAATGTTGTTCATCTAGGAAATTCACCAATAGGTTTAATTTTCAGTTCCATCATGATTTAGGGGGATTGATATCTTATCAAAATATGTATCTTTCAAAATCAGTGAGCTTACAAAAATGTACTTGTGATACCAGGTAGGATTCTAAATATGCATAAAAAATACATGTGATGAATAGGCTACAGAGAATGGGAGACAGAAATTTACATATGTGTTAACTTTAAAAACTCATTGAGAACTATTACAATGAAAAGTTGACTAGATTTATAACACATACCCTTGATAAAGCAGAAGGGAAGTCCAAGTATACACCATGCCTCCTATGAACGGCCTGTATTTCTATTCTGTTAGGTTTCTTGTTCTCCATCATATTAGGATTAGTAGTCAGAGTCTAGTAGGTTATGGGTTAATGTCAGGGATTCAGTATTTCAAATGGAAAATATGAAAATGAATCTAATGTGTATGCAAATATGTGCTACACAAAAATCATCCCACTCTCATCCAGAACAATGCCTTGACATAACCTTTGCCCCAATTAAGACACAATTAGTGGAGAAGAGTTAGAAAATCTGTGAATACATATGTGGAAATGAAAATGCTCAGGAGTTCACAGCCTTGGAGGCGGTAGAGGAATTTCCAAAAGTATGGGATAGGGTAAATACTCCACAAATATGGAGTTCTGCTGGCCTAATGACTCTTTGAGAAACTGCCTTTGAGGTTGGGCCCTTGTAATATATGTTGTTGTCAAGAGCTTCAGCTTCCTTTGTAGTGAGACAATCAAAGCTGGATCTGCATATATGTGACCTGAAGGACATGGTTTCTTCTTTTCTAGTGAACATGAGGCAGCAGTTCTAAATTCCCTCATTGTAGCTAAACTGTGGCCACTGGGAGCTAAGTGTCTCCTCGTGTGGACTGAGAAGCCATTTGGTCATTCTCCACTTTTCCTGGTGATTCTTACTGCTGCACTGGGAGTTTGGTATTGGCTTCAGTAAATACCATGAGTTCAACGGGGACACAGTGCTGGAGGGAGTACTCTCACGTGTGGTGCGTCAGGGTGTGCAGGAGAACGCCCCAACCAGGCTTCTATTCAACAAAGCTTGCCCCCTTGTCTGTAGCAACCCAATTCTGAACATTGCCCTAAAACCTCTCAATGTAACAAGATGCCTTTACATATAAGGGTCTGCTGGCTGCACCATGTCAGTCAAAAGGCATTTGGAAGCCAATGGCAGATCCATGTGGCCCCATCACAGATGTTTTATCATACACCTGCAAACCACTGCTCTAGGAACACTACTAAGCAGGTTCCAACGTACTGGCATCTTTGTTCTACACCATTTTCATGAAACCCAGTAAATCAAGGCACTGTCTGGTACACTCATGATCAGCAACAGAACATCCAATGATTCTCCAGTGCCACCTGCTCTTGGGAATTATTCCATGGTATTTATCTAGCCATTTTTCAAGGATGAAGTTGGTGTCACTGTGGATTTCAATTCATTCAGGAACCATTAAATGGTGAGGAAGCTCATTTCAATGAAAGCTCAGGAGAACTCTCACAGGCAAGTCTTCCCAAAGAGTGGCCAAAAGGTCAAATGAAGCCTGGCCCATTGAGGTCTACAATGTGAGTTCCATGTGTTATTTGACTCTCAAGTATGGCTGCCAAGTCTTTCAGAATGAAATCATGTGATATCCTAGCTGAGATTCCCAGTGCTCTGTGGAAAGCCATCCTGGGCCTAAATCTCAGTCTCCAAGGGCAACTCTCCTGCGTGGCCTTCTAAAATCCCAACAGAATTCATGGTAATACTTCTCTGAGTTCAGTTCCAAAACTCAGTCTCTAAGGGGAATCACACCATAGTTCAAGCCCAGGTTGATCCAGGAATCTCTTCCTACTGCCACACAACTGACCACAATTAATACCAAATCACTCCCACATGGCCCTCATCTTCTTTTATATAGACACTCATCATAACCTCTGGGTTGAGGTTTCCATGAGGGGTGCATACCAAGACAGTGTCCAAAATAATCTCCCTTGCCTCTAATTTGCCTAAAGTCAGGGTGGCCTGGAAACCCTTCCTGTTAACCAGCAATGATCAAATAGGCCTGCCATTAATACTGATCTACTTCTCCAAATAATCACACTGGGCCAAGGGGCTGATTAAGACACATCTCTTTACAAAGCAATAAAACAAAGAGCCACAGGTGATGCCTATTCATTTCCATTTGAAAACTATTTTCTTCAGGATTCACAAAGGGGTGGCCTAAGGCAAAGACCTTCTAGATATTCACAGCACCAGAACCATAGGTAAGCAAAATTCCCAAAGCAGGGTTTCTCCACATAGACTTTACTGGTCACACTGATATCTGAGATTCCTGAGATGCTCCCATTTCCTTCAGCTCTCCAGTACATGGCCATGTCACAGTATCTTGAACAGAAAACCATGAGCCTATTCCGGAGAGTGGCCAGAATTCAGGAATAAAACAGGAAATTAGGAAGATAGTAATTGCTACCCATCCATAAGGAAAGCTGCAGTCCAATCATAAATTGGGCAGTATGAATTCTGGGAAGCATTATACTAGACAGGACACATTCATTGATGCATTATGTTTTCTAATGTCTACAACTACAAACACAGTGGATACATAGACATAGAAACACTTGCCTTGTCAAACGACTTACTAGAAACAGTCCACTTCAAATCAAACAAACTGCCTTTCCTACCAATTCTCAGAACATGAGAAAAAACAACAAACTCACACCCACAACAACATAGGACTTTCTTCCCCCAAGTAGGTCTTTGACTCTCCGGAATTTCCTCTGATTGTTGTACCATACTATGTTCCCCCAAAATGCCCTGTACTGTCTCAGATCTGGACTCCTTGGCAAACTCTTTGAAGTTGTCAGGAGCCAGCTTTGAGCCACTACCTTCTTTCTCAGGAAAGGCCACTCTCCAAAGCTCTCCTGGCATTTGGCCATTCTCAAATCAGTAGGTACCAAGGAAGACTGATTCTGTCCTTGGTAAAACCAAACAAGTGAGCCCAGTGGGACTGGGTCTGGGACTGGTTCTGTGTGCCTGGCTTCTGGGATTCCAAGTTCAGAGTGTTCCAAGACCAAGGAAGTGAGATAGGTCACTTCCTTTCGGAACTGATTGAGGTCACTGGTTTGGCAACCACTTTGTCCTAACAGTTCCTTCAAATGGTCCCAGGAGATGGAGGCTGCCCCTACTTTCTGTGACACTTTCACAACTTAGAACGATATATCAACCATAGGCACCCGGGAACAGCTCTCACACAGACCTGGTTTGGTCCATCTTCTCTATATTAAGAAGAGAGAGGCTGATTCATAAACATCCCTTCATCCTAAACAGGTTGTTTGCCTTACATGATGACTTTTGCCCTCTCAGGTCCTTTATAGCTGCCTTCATCTTCCCCAGGGATAATTTCTGCATGGACCTTTGAGGTTCTCAGCGGGTGGAAGATCCCCTATATTCCTCTATATTAAGACCAACTCTGTCCCTGTTCTTCTATAAAGTTAGATTGAGGGAACAATGTATGTTTAGGGTTAATAACATGTTCTATTTGAGTTAGGAATCATTCTGCTGGATGAATAATGGTATTGGGAACCTGGGATATTTATAAGAATATAGATTTGAAATATAAGTATGAAAACAGAAATCTAGGTAAGATTTTAAGCCCAGAAAGGCATTGGGCCCTTGATTGGAATACTTAGCATTGAATTTCGTTCGCACAGATGTCTCTGATAAATCAATATACAATGGCATATCATCTTGTACCCTGGATGATTGAATGTAGAAGAGTTCATCCAGTCAAAAAGGGATAGTTGTTAGGATTAGGAAGATAGTCGGTCTGTTTCGGAAGAAGAGTGAGTATAGGATTTGGACCAAAAGTTCAATAGCCCTAGGTTTTCGGTTAGAGAGTGAATGTAAATTTCAGCACATGTGGAGAGTCAGTCACAATGATGAACTGGGAAAATTATGTAGGAAATCAGATATCAATACACACATTATGAAATCAGGCAAAGTATAAAGTGAATGATAGGATTAGACATTATCAACAAGGTTGAGTTTCAATATATAATCTTAGGAAGAAACAAATATGTAGTCACCAATATGATTGACATTTGAGAGCATTAGGAAACCTGGACATGGATGTTTTTAGTAATCCAGGATCACTTTCCATCTAGGATTTGCTACAATCAGAAGTGTGACCTTTGCATTTTGTGATCAGAATATTACTGTGATAAAATGTATATGTAGATCAGGTGACATGAGTATTTCTTCTAACATTTCTGGGAGCAATATTTTGAAGAGGTATAAATTAGTATTGGGGGTACACAGAGTTGTACCCTGTGTCTATGAATGTAGAAGAAATGAATGAATTGACAATACTGTGAATAAATAATATACTGTTTCCACTTTAAATCATGGATTGAATTGATATCTGAAAATATATAAAAATCTTATATTGATATACAATCATTCATTCCAACGAGTTATACATTTAATGGTAATATTAGGGTTATGTTTTATCATGAAGGGTGTGTGAGTTTAGCTTCAAAAGTGATTATGGAAATGGAAAATAATGTGTTTGGAAAGAAATCTCATGAAAAGATGAGTCAAGAAATATAGAAGAATTCATATGTTCTGAAGCAGGATTTGATTGTAAGTATAAAAAAAGCCTATAAATTTCCTAACTTGTGGATGAAATATATATCCAATGATGTGCAAAAACTGAAAAAATAGTAATGCACCAGTTTTGAATGAAAATGAACGTCAAAATACACATCATATCCCATAGGAATCTACTTGCATTGATGCTAAACTGGGTCAGTTACTGTAGAAATATTATGATTTGTATGCACTATTCACTGAAGTTAGTTTTCAGTACTAGGAAACGAATACGTATTTCAAGTGGATGAATTTTTATGAGAATAATCTTGTGAAATGTTGACTATAAATTTACATATATGAACACGAATGAATTTAGGGAGTGTATAATAAGAAACAAATATTTCATATTTTGAAAAATCTTGAGAGTTTATATATATATATATATATATAGATAGATAGATAGATAGATAGATAGATATAGATATAGATATGTGTGTGTGCATTTATGTATTTATATATATATATATATATATATATATATATATACACACACACACACACACACACACACACAGACACTAAAATGTATCAATATGCATGCCAATCGAAATTCACTATGAATCATATATCATCCACAGATCCAAAAATAATCATTTTACTGAACATGGATTTATGTATAATATTGTTCAACTAGGAAGTTCACCCAGAGGTTGAAGTTTCAGTTCCAACAGCGTTTAGGAGGAGTGATCTCTTCCCACAATTTGTATCTCCCAAGACAGCCAAACTCACAAGGATATACCTGTGATACCAGTTATGTTTCTATATTTGCATATAAAAATACATGTGCTGAACAGGCTGCAGAGAAAGGGAGACAGGAATTCACATATTTGTTGACTTTAAAAACACATGGAGATCAATTTCAATTAAAAATTGACTAGATTTATAACACCTACCCTTTATCATTCAAAAGGAAAGTCCAACTATACACCATGCCTTCTCTGAACTGCTTTCATTTCCATTCTGTTTGGTTATTTTTGTCCATCATTTTAGGATTAGTAGTCAGAGTCTATTAGGGCATGGGTTAGTGTCAGGAATTCAGTAATTCTAATGGAAAATAGGAAAATGAATCCAATGTGTATGCAAATATGTGCTACACAAAAATATTCCCACTCTCATCCAGAACATTGCCTTTACATTACCTTTGCCCCAAATAAACACAATTAGAGAAGAAGAGTTAGGAAATCTGTGACTACATATCGGAAATGGAAAATATTCAGGAGTTCACAATCTTGGATGTGGTAGAGGAGTTTCCAAAAGTGAGGGACAGGGTAAACACTCCACAAACATGGAGCTCATTGGGCCTAAAGACTCTTGAGAAACTGCCTCTGAGGTTGGGCACTTGAAATATATGTTGTTGTCAGGAATTTTAGCATCCTTTCTAGTGAGACCAACAAAGCTGGGTCTGATCTCTGTGACCTGGAAGATATGTTTTTTTTATTTTCCAATGAACATGAGGAAGCAGTGCTGAATTCTCTCTTTGTAGGTAAACTGTGGCCACTGGGGTCTAAGTGTCTTCCCATGTGGACTGTGAAGCCATTTGATCATCTTCCACTTTTCGAGGTGTTTCTTGCTGCTGCACTGCGAATTTGGTATTTGCTTCAGGAAATACAAGGAGTTCAACAGGTACCAGTGATGGAGGGAGTTCTGTCACATGTGGTGGGTCAAAGTCTGCAGGAAAATGCACCAACCACTCTTCTACCCCACATAGCTTGCCCGCTTGTCCATAGCAATCTGATTCTGAACATTGCCCGGAAACCTCTCCATATAACAAGATGCTTTTATATAATAGGGTCTGCTGACTTCACCATGTCAGTCTCAAGCCATTTGGAATCCAAGGGCAGATCCACATGGTACCACCACAGATGTTTTATCACATACCTGCACACCACTGCTCTAGGCCCACTACTCAGCAGTCTCCATCTTACAGGGATCTCTTTTCTACACTGTTTTCATGAAACCAAGTAAATCCAAGCACAGTCTGGTACACTCATGACCAGCAACAAGTCATCCAAAGTTTCTCCATTGCCACCTGGTCATTGAAATTTCAAAAAATTCATGGTATGTATTTAGCTATTTTTCAAAGATGTAGTTGGAGGCACTGTGGGTTTCAAATTATTTAGGAAACATTAAATGGTGAGGAAGCTCATTTCAAAGAAATCTCTGGAGAACTCTCACAGGCAAGGCTTCCCAAAGAGTGGCCAATATTTCACATGAATCCAGGCCCATTGAGGTCTAAAATGTGAGGTCTATGTGTGTTTTGACTCTCAATTATGGCTGCCAAGACTTTCAGAATAAAATCACGTGAAATCCTCGCTGAGATTCCCAGTGCTCTGTGGAAGCCACCTTGGCCAGGATCTCAGTTTTCAGGATGACTCTCATGTGTTGCCTCCTAAAATTCCAACACAATTCATGGCAATACTTCTCTGAGGACAGTTCCAGAATTCAGTCTCTAATAACACCAGAGTTCAAGCCCAGGTGAACTAAGTCATCTCTTCCAACCGCCACACAAATGACCAGAATTAAAACCAAAACACTCCCACATGGCCCTCAACATTCTCCATATAGACACTTATCATAACCTCTGGCTGGAAATTTCCATGAGGGGCACAGACAAAGACAGTATCCAAATAAGTTCCCTTGCCCCTCATTTGCCTAAAGTCAGGGTGGCCTGGACACCCTTTCTGAGAACCAAGAGTGATTAAATAGGCCTGCACTTAATACTGCTCTGCATCTCCAATTTGGGGCCTACTTACTTTCAGGTATAGATTCTTTATGTGATTTGGAGTCATGAGAAAAGCCAAGCACCTCTGGGCTAGTCTCTGCAGGGTTTGAAGAACTCATTTGACCCAAAAGATCCCTATTCTCACTTGATGAATTTCAGGAACCTAACAGAGGAAAGCAAAAGACTTAATCCACAATGACTCCTCATTTGGCCATTTTGGTTTTGGATGCACACATGGTATCTTTCTTTAGATCCATCAGGTGCTAAAAATCTAAGCCACAGCCTCACACAGGGTCATGAGGCTGATTCAGACACATCCCTTTCCAAAGCAATCAAGCAAAGAGCCACAGGTGATGCCCATTCATTTGCATTTGAAGACTCTTTTCTTCAGGCTTCACAAAGGAGTAGTCTGAGGCAAAAAGCTTTCTGAAATTCAGGGCAACAGAACAATAGGTAAGCAAATGGCCCAAAGCAGGATTTCTCCACTGAGACTTTCCTGGTCACACTGATATCTGAGTTTTCTGAGATGCTCGCCATTCCCTTTAGCTATCCAGTACATGGCCATGTCACAGAGCTTGGAGGTGGTATATATATTGGACACATAACCATGAGCCTATTTTGGAGAGTGGAGTGAATTCAGAAACAAAATAGAAACTTAGGAAGATAGTAGGTGTTGCCCATTCATAAGGCAAGCCGCAGTCCATTCATAAATTGGCAGGATGAATGTTGGGAAGATTTCTACTAGACAGGAGTCATCCATTGATGCATTCTCTTTTCTGATGTCTGGAACCACGGACACAGTGGGATACACAGACTTAGAAACACTCGCCTTTTCATAAGACTTATTAGAAACAATTCACTTCAAACCAAAAAACCGCCTTTATTACCTATTCTCAGAACATGAGACCAAACCACAAACAAACAGCCACATCCACAAAGACAACTTCTTCCCCCAAGTCAGTCTGTGACTATCCATAGTGTCCTCTGATTGGTGGGCCATACTATGTTACCCCAAAATGTCCTGTCCTGTCTCAGATCTGGTCTACTTGGTCAACACTGTGAAGTTCTCAGGAGCCAGCGGTGATCCACTAACTGCTTTCTCAGGAAAGGCCACTCTTCAGAGCTTTCCTGGCATTTGGGCATCCTCACCTCCGTAGGTACCAAGAAAGACTGACTCTGTCCTTGGTAAATCCGAACAATTGAGACCACTGGGACTGGGACTGGGACTGAGACAGGATTTGGGTGCCTGGCTTCCTGGATCCCAAGTTCAGAGTGTTCCATCACAAAGGATGTTAGGTGAGGTCACTTCCTTCAAGATCTGAATGAGGTCACTGCCATGGCAACCACTTTGTTCTAACAGTTGCTTCAAAGTGTCCCATGAAATGGAGGCTGCCCCTACATCCTGTGACACTTTCAAAAGTTCGAATGGTATATCAACCATAGGCACCCGGGAAGTGCTCTCCACACTGGCCTGGTTTGGTCCTTCTTCTCCATATTAAGAAGAGAGAGGCTGATTCAGACACATCCCTTCATCCTGACCAGGTTGTTTTCAATGGAAGATGACTTTTGCTCTCTCAGTTCCTACATATGTGCCTACAACTTCTCCAGAGATCATTTTTGCGTGGACCTTTGAGTTTCTCAGCAGTTGGAAGAAACCGTACATTCCTGTATTGTAAGATCAACTCTGTCCCTGCTCTTCTGTAAAGTTAGATTGAGGGAAGAGTGTATGGTTAGGGTTAATAACAGTTTCGATTGGGGTTAGGAATCATTCTGCTGAATGAATAATGGTATGGCGAACCTTCGATATTTTCAAGAATATATAGGTGAAATATAAGTATGAAAACAGAAATAAAGGTAATATTTGAAGCCCAGAAGGGCATTGGGTCTTTGATTGCAATATTTAGCTTTGATTTATTTTCTGCACAGATGTCTCAGATAAATCAATATACAAAGGCATAGGACCTTGTACTTTGAATGATTGATTGTCAAAAAGAACTTCCAGTCAAAAATGGATAGCCGGGGGGCTGGGGATGTGGCTCAAGTGGTAGCGCGCTCGCCTGGCATGCGTGCGGCCCGAGTTCGATCCTCAGCACCACGTACAAACAAAGATGTTGTGTCTGCCAAGTACTAAAAAACCTAAATGTTAAAAAATTCTCTCTCTCTCTCCCTCTCTCTCTAACTCTTTCTTTAAGAAAAAAAATTAAAAAAAGGATAGTCGGTAGGATTAGGATGATAATTGGTAAGTTTAGAACGGAGAGTAAGTATAGGATTTGCACCAAAAGTTCTTTAGCTATGGGGTTTCGGGTATAGAGTGAATGTAAATGTCAGCACTTGTGAAGAGTCAGTCACAATGATGTACTGGGGAAAATATGTAGGAAAGCAGATTTCAATAGAGACATTAGGAAATCTGGCAAAGTATATTCGGAAATGAAAATTTAGTAAAATAGGTAAATGTCGCTTGCTGTTTTTCTGTATGCTTAACAAAACACTATTGAAATCTTGAGAACTGTTTGCTAATCTTGTTCCCAGAATGTGCTGTCCCCAACTGCCAACCTGCAGAATGTACTCATTCACCCGGTTGCACGCAAACTGCTCACTCG
Source organism: Callospermophilus lateralis (assembly GCF_048772815.1). Lineage (NCBI taxonomy): Eukaryota > Metazoa > Chordata > Mammalia > Rodentia > Sciuridae > Callospermophilus > Callospermophilus lateralis. The sequence continues at coordinate 1,918,139 of NW_027513087.1, forward strand.
CCCAGACCAAACAATAAAGTTCTCTCTCTGCCCTCTCCAAGGAAAGTATATAAGCTCTGCTTAAGCTGTTCTCAGGGCTCTCTGCTCTATTCAAGTGAGCTCTGAGCCCCAGCATGCTGAATCCCCAATAAACCCTTTGCTTTTGCGTGAGACAGTCTCTTGGTGGGCTCTTCACCCGATGCTCGCCTGACCTTTACATATGGAGGTTCCACTGAGATCTGGCAGCGGCGAACGAGAGACCCCAACAGGCTCCTCTTGGGGTATGTATGGTGCCTCTTTCTGGTTTCAGGTTTCAGGTTAGGGCTTCGCAAAATGGCTGTCAATGAAGAGTGTGAGCTCTCTCCGAAGGTGGCTGACATACGTGTCACAGAGCCACAGGCCACATCCCTGGGGGATGCTCCAGAGTATTCGGGAAATCGAGGAGCAATAGTCTCCTCAATTCAGTGATATTTTGTTTCAGATTCAGTATCGCCAGCCCATCGGGTTGGGCCAGATACTTAGTCCTGGTCTCAGTGTTGGAAGTTCCATTGTCTGTCTTTATTTCCTTGTCTTGTCTGTGTCGTGTGTCGTTGCTTTTACTGTTTGTGTATCTTTCATTATGGGACAGAGCACTTCAATGCCTCTGTCCCTGACCCTTGATCACTGGACCAAAGTACCCTTAAGGGCTCAGAATCTTTCTTTTTCAGTAAAATTCTGGACCTGGCAGACTCTCTGTGCCTCAGAATGGCCCACCTTTGGATTCGGATGGCCCCTAGAAGGATCTTTCTACTTCCCACTAATTTAAAAAGTCAGACGATATTGTCTTTCAGCCAGGGCCACATAGCCATCTGGATCAACAGCCATATATCTTAACTTGGCAGGACCTCTGCAAATCTCCTTCATGGGTGAAGCATTTCCTTGCCCCTAGCCCCACTCCTACTCCTTCCCCCATGATCTCTCAAACCCTCTGCTCCTCCTCCTCCTCCACCCTCTGTTCTCCCTGAGACACAAGATTTGACTCTACTGGACTCTCGTCCCCCTCCTTATCTCCTGCCCACGTCCCCCAAAAACCAACACCCTCTAAGTGATTCCCCTGCTGCTGACTCAACCTCTCCACCATTGGAGAAAGCTAAGCCAGCCCAGCGCCCTCCAGATAATTTCCCCGAGGCACACACAGCCCCTCCTCTTCTGGAGGAAGCTAGCCCGGCTAAAGGTACTCACCAGCGGTGAATGATTGAAAAACCTGGAACTCGAATGATGCTCCCCCTCCATCCCTAGGGGCCAATGATTGACAACGGCCTTGGGGGAAAAATGCAAGCCTACCAGTATTTACCTTTCTCCTTTTCAGACCAATATAACTGGAAAAATAAAAATCCCCCTTTTACCGAGGACCCCAACCGGCTCCTAGGTGTGGTTGAGTCATTGATGTTTTCACACCAGCCTACTTGGGATGACTGCCAACAACACCTAGGGTTGTCTCTTCATGACAGAGAAACAAAAGAGAATCCTCCTGGATGCTAGAGAAAAATATCCTCTGACCAGATGTGTGACCGACAAAACTTCCCAACATATTTAACCCGGCTTTCCCTTGAATCGACGAAACTGGGACCCCAACACCTTTGAAGGTAGGGAGCATCTGTCCACTTATCACTGGGCTCTAATTGTGGGTATCTTAGTGGCCGCTAGGCGACTTACAAATTTTGCCAAGTTAAGAGAGATTATTCAAGGGCCTGATGAATCTCCCTCTATGTTTTTAGAGAGAATTATGGAGGCATATAGGAGATATACTCTTTCGATCCTCAGGCAGAGGATCAAAAGTCATCTGTCAAGATGGCCTTTATGGGCAAGCTGCCATGGATATTAAAAGAAAGTTACAATGCTTAGATGGATTACAAGATATGACTTTGAGAGATTTAGTCAGAGTAGCCGAGAAGGTATACTATAAGAGAGAAAGTGAGGAAGAGTAGGGAGCAAAGGAAGGATAAAAGAAACAAAAGACAGACTAAGGCATTGACTAAGGTCCTGGTCACAACAACAAATAGGCCAGAAATAAGAAACATGGAGACAGGAAGGGATACCGGGGCCCAGACTAGAGGCCACCCCTGGCCTCAATTTAATGTGCCTACTGTAAAGAAAAAGGACACTGCTTCAAAGAGTGCCATTGAAAGAGACAGCCACTCTAGCCAGCCATTCTGACTCTGGAGGATGACTAAGAATGTTGGGTCTCAGATCCCCTCCGAGAGCTCAGGGTAAATTTTGAAGTGGAGGGGACCCTAGCAAACTTTGAAGTGGATACAGGGGCAATATACTCTGCCCTTATGGCCCCATTGGTCTCTCTATCAAATAAAAAGGTCTCTAATTCAAGGGGCTAATGGCAGAAAATATCGGGTTTGGACAACTAAGAGGACCATGGACCAGGGGAAAGGAAAAATCCATCACTCGTTCTTAGTAATCCCAGAATGCCCGGCCCCATTGATGGGCAGAGATCTGCTCACCAAGCTCCGGGCCAAAATAACTTTTAACCCTGAAGGCCCACAAGTGGAATTTCTAAATCCTTCAATAAAAACTCCTATAGTCACGGCTCTAAATATGTCAGTAGAAAATGTATATCAACTCACTCACCTTGGTTCAAAGAAATTGCATTCATTCCTGAAGGATGAAGAACAGAGTTTTTTACTAACCGACTCAAAGCAAAAGGAAATAACTGAATGGGTAACAAAAGCCTGTCAGGTCTGTCATGGTTAATGCTTACCCTTCCAAGCTTCCTGCAAAAAAGCACCTACGAGGAACCAGACCAGGACAATTCTGGGAAGTGGAATTTACTAAAATTAAGCCAGCAAGGTTTGAAATTAAATATCGCCTAGTCTTTGTAGATATATTTTGAGGATGGATTGAAGCCTTTTCCAGGAAAAAAGAAAAAAAACGAAACAGCGCAAATGGTTGTCAAGAAGATCCTGAAAGATATTTTTACAAGATACCGCCTGCCTAAAGTAATAAGGTCTGATAATGGACTGGCGTTTGTAGCCCAAGTAAGTCAGGGGTTAGGCAAGACCCTGGGGATTAATTAAAAGTTACATTGTGCTTATAGACCACCGAGTTCAGGACAGGTAGAAAGAATGAATAGAACCATTAAAGAGACCATAACGAAATTAAGCTTAGAAACCTGCATAATAGATTGTACTATGCTCCTGCCTTATGCACTATTTCATGGAAGAAACACTCCCTCTGTTTCTTTGTGTAACCTCACCCCCTATGAAATTGTCCATGGTTCCCCTCCTTCAGTAAGGGACCTAACCCCAACTCTAAGACCTAACGATTTCTTCCACACCCCATTGCTTGACTGAATTAAAGCTCTTGAAAGAACTCAGGGATACCTGTGAAAACAGATGGCCAATGCCTATCAACCTGGGGACGAATGGACTCTACATCAATATCAAGTAAGAGACTTCATCTACATAAGTCGACATCAGGTGTCATCCCTGAAACCCCACTGGAAATGACGATACAAGGTGCTACTTATAACACCTACAGCGGTAAAGGAAGACAGAATCACTTCCTGGATCCATACCTCTCATCTCAAGCCTGCGCCCTGTCCAGACTCTGGCTGGAAACTGGAAAAGATTGGTAAAACTTTCAAATTGTGTATTTACCCTGTGTCTAAGGCTATAGACTCTTCCCTTGACCACCAGTAGTCCTAAACCTATTAAACCCGTTCAGCAGCGATGGCTGATCACAAATCCTACTGGTAAAGAAGTATGATCTATCTCGCATGCAGCCCACTTAGGGACTTGGTGGACATCTATCCACCCAGACATTTGTCAGCTGGCTATAGGTCTTTCCTATTGGGATATACCTGATGAAGAGGATCCCACTAAATTTCCATTAAATCCATTCTGCACCATTGATAATGGAAACAATCATTATGGATGTAGGGACACGCGAGCCAGATGCAGGTTGGCTAGCCTAGATTACTATGTTTGCCCGGTGGACTACCAAAGCCACAAACAGTCACGGTTGTGTGGGGGGAATGCCGACTTCTTCTGTAAGTCTAGGGATGTGATCATACAGGCAGTGCATGATGGAACCCAAACTCCTCATCAAATTCTGTACACAGCATTGGCCCTATTACCAATTAGATCACCCAAACTGTTGGCCCCTAGAGGGGTCTCTAGATCCTCAAATTCTGCAAAACCTTTTTAACTTCTGAATGTCCTCAAAGGGTGAAAGGAGATTTCCCTATGTGGAGGCCTTTTCCCTCCTTCGCTCACATCCTGAACTATGCTTCTCCAATAGGTCCTCACACTCAGCCTTCTGCTCCAGACTCTCTGCTGTCACTCTCACCTCAGCAACATGATTTCTCCCCTCCAATTACTAGATCAAAAACCCAAACCTCCGCCGGATCTCAGACCATTTCCCCCTTTCTGAGGTAGCAGGTACTGAGGTAACCCTCCACCGAATCACTCCTCTCTTCTCCAGTCAGTGCCCACACCGGGTCCCACCAGTTCCTCTTACCAGCTAACCCAAAGCTCAAACCAGCTGAGGAGACCCCTCAGACCCCTATCCAAGATGTAGTGAAAATGGCCTTTAAAGTTTCTTTGTCATTAGTGAAAACAGGTTACTAAGAATTTAAAGTCCCTCACAGGCTTTTAGGGATACTAACTCCTATCTTCTCCTCTGTTCTACCTGTTCTACTGCTCACCTTTTTGTTGCTAGGAAAATCACAAACACCTTTGCCAGTATTCTTTCACATCTCTGCTACCTCATTCTCAGATCCACGGAGCTGCTCACAGCCACGCCTTCCCCATCTCCCCCCTCTGTTCCAGGCCCACAGAAAAACATTAATTGACCTTATACGGAAGTCTTCAGCATGGCTGACTTTAGGACTTTCAGGAAAAGGGTCCCCATGAAAGACTTCAAAGTAGATAAACTTCCTCTTTTCATGTTGCCCTGTTGTACTTGGTCACTGGCTAAAAATATCAGCACTCCTAAGTTAGACACCCCCTTACTAGTTTTTCACAAAATATGTGAACAAGGCCTTTGGCATTGATCTGGGGCTTCACAGAGATGGCTACATTTCAAAGATAAAGAAGTTACCAACTGGGCTCCATGGTAACAGCTGGAAGGGGGAAAAATAAAGGAAAAAAAAAGCTCTCCTTCACCCAGGTGTCCTTGAAAAGTTAACTTGCCCAGAACAGAGGAATAAAACAGAAAAAAATCTGCTTTTTGTGAACTTCTGCAGGCTGTGAACTTCTGCGCCCCTTCCCTTATATGTTGGGTACAAAATTCTGAAACTACCTAAACGTGAGTTTCAGGGAATTAATTGATTATAACAGAAGTAATGCCCTCTGAATCCGGTTGCTAATAAAATGGAAAGTTTCCCTGTTTTTGGTAGTATCTTAGGTGCTGTGCCTTGTCCGTCTCTACAACAATTCTATAGACTTAAACATTGTTTATGTTTTCATGAAATTGTCAAGACGATGTGATTAAATGTGTAAAGGTGCAGATGTTTCCCAGAGTGCTTTATCATAATGCAGGTTCATTTGAAGTTCAAATAGGGGGGCATAAAACCCGGTTCCACTGAGAACATATATCCATCACTTTAGCCATCCTATTAGGAATAGCAGTTGCTGCAGGCGTGAGCACAAGAACCACTGCCTTGGTCCATGAGATACAACAAATGACACAATTAGAAGCAGCAATAGACCAAAACTTAAAGATATTAGAATCCTCCATCTTGGCTTTGCAGGAATCTTTAACCTCTCTCTCTGAAGTTATTTTACAGAAAAGGCGAGGGTTGAACCTCCTCTTCATGAAAGAAGGGGGCCTTTGTTCTGCATTGATGGAGAATGTTGTGTTTTTGCCGACCATACTGGAGTTGTAAAAAAATCTAGGAGTAAATTAAAAAGATGCCTTGAAGAGTGTCAATGAGAGAGAGAGGCCCAAAAAGTGTGGTTTGAGTCTTGGTTCACACAGTCCCCCTGGTTAACTACGCATTTATCAACCCTGGACAGTTCAATAATTATCCTCATATTATTGCTAACTATAAAACCCTGTTTGCTCAACCGTGTAATTTCTTTTTTCCAAGCTCAAATTGGATGAGTTAAACTTATGGTAATACCCCACTAGCAAACATAGAATGTGACACCCCGCAATGATCACTTTTATGATTAAAAGTAGCCAGAAGAAGAAGTGGGGAATGAAAGGTTAATTAAATAGGCACTTTTCACTTCCTTTTTTCCTGTATGCTTAACAAAACACTGTTGAAATCTTGAGAAATGTTTGCTAATCTTGTTCCCAGAATGTGCTGTCCCCAACTGACTAACTGCAGAATGTGCTCCCTCACTGGGTTGCATGCAAACTGACCACTCGCCCTGACCTATCAATAAAGTTCCCTCCCTGCCGTCACCAAGGAAAGTGTATAAGCTCTGCTTAAGCTGTTCTAAGGGCTCTCTACTCTATTCAAGTGAGCTCTGAGCATCAGCATGCTGGACCCCCAATAATCACTGCGCTGTTGCATGAGATAGTCTCTTGGTGGTCTCTTCTTTCAACCTCATCCGACCTTTACTTGGATAATTAAATGTAGAAGAGAACATCCATTCAAAAAGGGATAGTCGGTAGGATTAGGAATATAGTTGGTAGGTTTAGGAAGAAGACTGTGTATAGGATTTGGAACAAAAGTTCCTTAGCAATAGGGTTTCGGTTAGAGAGTGAATGTAAATGTCAGCACATGTGAAGAGTCAGTCACAATGATGAACTGGAGAAAATATGTAGGAAATCAGATATCAATACACACATTATGAAATCAGGCAAAGTATAAAGTGAATGATAGGATTAGACATTAACAACAAGGTTGAGTTTCAATGTATAATCTTAGGAAGAAACAAATATGTAGTCAGCAATATGATTGACATTTGAGAGCATTAGGCAACCTGGACATGGATGTTTTTAGTAATCCAGGATCACTTTCCATTTAGGATTTGCTACAATCATAAGTTTGACCTTTGCATTTTGTGATCAGAATATTACAGTGATAAAATGTATATGTAGATCAGGTGACATGAGTATTTTTTCTAACATTTCTGGGAGCAATATTTTGAAGACGTATAAATTAGTGTTGGGGGTACACAGAGTTGTACCCTGTGTCTATGAATATAGAAGTAATGCATGAATTGACAATACTGTGAATAAATAATATAACTGTTTCCACTTTAAATCATGGATTGAATTGATATCTGAAAATATATAAGAAATCTTATATTGATATACAATCATTCATTCCAACGAGTTATGCATCTAATGGTAATATTAGGGTTATGTTTTATCATGAAAGGTGTGTGAGTTTAGCTTCAAAAGTAATTATGGAAATGGAAAATTATGTGTTTGGAAAGAAGTCTCATGAAAAGACGAATCAAGAAACATAGAGGAATACATGTGTTCTGAAGCAGGAAGTGATTGTAAGTATAAAAAAAATCGTATAAATTTCCTAACTTGTGGATAAAATATATATCCTATGATGTGCAAAAACTGAAAAAAATAGTAATGTACCAGTGTTGAATGAAAATGAATGTCAAAATACATATCATGTCCCATAGGAATCTACTTGCATTGATGTTAAACTGGGTCAGTTACTGTAGAAACATTAGGATTTGAAAGGACCATTTACTAAAGTTAGTTTTCAGTACTAGGAATCAAATATATATTTCAGGTGGATGAATATATCTGAGCATAATCTTGTGAACATTTTATTATAAATCCACATTCATGACATGAATGAATTTAGGGAGTGTATATAAGACACATATATTTCCTATTTTGAAAAATCAGGAGGGTGTAAAAATATATATATATATATATATATATATATCACAGATACATTAAAAAGTAGCAATATATAAATATATATGGGTATCAAAATTTATCTTGAAATATATATCATCCACAGATTAAAAAGTATTCATTTTAGTGAACATGGATTTATGTATAATGTTGTTCAACTAGGAACCTCACCCATAGGTGGAATTTTAAGATCCAAAAGCGTTTAGGAGGAGTGATCTCTTCTCACAATTTGTATCTGCAAAGTTAGCCACCTCACAAAAATGTACGTGTGATACCAGGTAGGATTCTATATGTGCATATAAAAATACATGTGCTGAATAGGCTCCAGAGAAATGGAGACAGAAATTCAGAAATAAGTTAACATTAAAAAGAATGGAGAACTATTTCAATTAACAATTGACTATATTTTTAACACCTACCATTTATCATGCAAATAACAAGTCCAACTATACACCATGCTTCCTCTGAACTGCTTGTGTTTCTATAATGTTTCGGTTACTTTCCTCCATTATATTAGTATTAGTAATCAGAGTCTAGTAGGGTGTGAGTTAGTGTCAGGGAATCAGTATATTGAATGGAAAATAGAAAAATGAATCCAATGTGTATGCAAATATGTGGTACACAAAAATCTTCCCACTCTCATCAAGAACAACACCTAGATATCACCTACGCCCCAAGTAAGACACAATTAGAGGAGAAGAGTTAGAAAATCCATGACTACATATCTGGAATGGAATACGATCAGGATTTCACAACCTTGGAAGTGGTAGAGGAGTTTTCAAAAGTAAGGGACAGGGTAAACACTCGACAAACATGGACCTCTGCCTGCCTAAAGACTTCTTGAGAAACTGTCTCTGAGGTTGGGCACTTAAAACATATGTTGTTGTCAGGAGCTTTAGCTTCCTTTCTAGGGAGACCATCAAAGCTGGGTCTTCATCTCTGTGACCTTGAGGATATGGTTTCTTATTTTCCAATGAACATGAGGCAGCAGTGCTGAATTCTGTCTTTGTAGGTAAACTGTGGCCACGGGGGGCTAAGTGTATCCACATGTTGGCTGTGTATCCATTTGGTCATCCTCCACATTTCGTTGTGATTCTTGGTGCTGCACTGGGAATTTAATATTTGCTTCATGGAATACAAGGAGCTCAACTGGAACACAGTGCTGGAGGGAGTTCTGTCATGTGTGGTGGGTCAGGGTCAGCAGGAGAATGCACCAACCAGGTTTCTATCCCACACAGTTTGCCCCCTTGACCATAATAACCTGATTGTTAAGATTTCCCTTAAACCTCTACTTATAAAAAGATGCCTTTACATATAAGGGTCTGCTGGATGCACCATGTCAGCCACAAGCCATTTGGAAGTCAAAGGCAGATCCACAAGGCCCCACGACAGAAGTTTTATCACAAAACTGCACATCTCTGCTGTAGGTCCACTAATCAGCAGGCTTGAACTTACTGGCATCTCTGTTCTACACCATTTTCATGAAACCCAGTCAATCAAGGAACTGTCTGATACACTCATCGTCAGCAACAGTATATCCAAAGGTTCTCCTGTGCAACCTGGTCAAGGGAATTTTAAGAATTTCATGGTATTTATCTAGCCATTATTCAAGCATGAGGTTGGAGGCACTGTGGGTTTCAATTTTTTCAGGAAACATTAAATGGTGAGGAAGCTCATTTCAATGAAACCTCTGGAAAACTCTCACAGGCAAGTCTTCCCAAGGAGTGGCCAAAAGGTCACCGAAATCCAGGACTATTGAGGTCTACAATGTGAGGTCCATGTGTGTTTTGACGCTCAAGTATGCCTGCCATGTGTTTTAGAAAAAATCATGTGATATCCAGGCTGTGATTCTCAGTGCTCTGTGGAAAGCCACCCTGGACCTAGATCTCAGTTTATAAGGGCGACTCTCATGTGTGGCCTGCGAAAATCCCAACACAATTCATGGCAATACTTCTCTGAGTTCAGTTCCAGAACTCAGTCTCTAAGTCCCCTTGAACTCACACCAGAGTTCAAGACCAGTTGGACCCATTCATTTCTTCCAACCGCCACACAAATGACCAAAATTAAAACCTAAACACTCCCACAAGGCCCTCATGTTCTCCATATAGACACTCATCATAACCTCTGGCTGAATTTTTCCATGAGGGGCGCAGCCCAAGACAGTGACCAAAATGAGCACCTTTGGCCCTCATTTGCCTAAAGTCAGGGTGGCCTGGACACCATTCCTGTGAACCAGGAGTGATTAAATAGACCTGCCGTTAATACTGCTCTGCTTCTCCATTTTGAGGCCTAATGAATGTCAGGTATAGATTCTTTATGTGGTTTGGAGTCATGAGAAAACCCAAGCACTTCTGCATGGCTTTGAAGAACTGATTTGACCCAAAGGATCCCTATTCTCACTTGATGGAGTCAGGAACATCACAGAAGAAGGCTAGAGACTTCATCCACAATGACTGATCTTTTTGCCATTTTGGTTTTGGATGCACACATGGGATCTTTCTTTAGATCCATCAGGTGCTGAGAATCTAAGCTGGAGCCTCACACAGGGCCAAGTGGCTGATTCAGACACCTCCCTTTCCAAAGCAGTTATGCCAAGAGCCACAGGTGATCCTCATTCATTTCCATTTGATAACTGTTTTTTTCAGTCTTCACAAAGGGGTGGCCAGAGGCAAATACCTTCCTGACATTCAGGGCAACAGAACAAAATGTAAGCAAAAGGCCCAAAGCAGGGTATCTCCACTGAGAGTTTCCTGGCCACACTGATATCTGAGTTTTTTGAGATGCTCGCCATGCCAATTCCTTCAGCTATTCAGTACATGGTCATGTCACAGTGATTGGAGGTGGTACATATCATGGATAAAAAACAATGAGCATATTCTGGCTAGTGGCCAGAATTCTGGAAGAAAACAGGAACTTAGGAAGGTTGGAGGTGTTTCCCATTGGTAAGGCAAGCCGCAGTCCTTTCATAAATTGGACAGGTTGATTGCTGGGAGGCATTCTACTACACAGGACATATTCATTGATGCATTCTCTTTTCTAATGTCTACAACCACGGACACAGTGGCATACACAGAAATAGAAACACTCACCATGTCAAATGACTTATTAGAAACAGTCCATTCCAAAAGAAATAAATCACGTTTTTTCTACCTATTCTCAGAACATGAGACAAAACCACAAACTGACATCCACACACCCAGGCACCTCCTTCCCCCAAGTAGGTCTGTGACTCTTCTGAGTGTCCTCTGACTGATAGGCCATACGATGTTCCTCTGAAATGGCCTTTCCTGTCTCAGATCTGGTGTCATTCACCAACTCTGTGAAGTTGTCAGGAGGCAGTGGTGAGCCAGTTCCAGTCTTGTCAGGAAAGGCCCCTCTTCAGAGCTTTCTTGGAATTTGGCCACCTTCACATGAAGAGGTACCTAGAAAGACTGATTCTATCCTTGGTAAATCCAAACAAGTGAGACCACTGGGACTTGGACGGGTAATGGCTTTGGGTGCCTGGCTTCCTGGATCCCAAATTCAGAGAATTCCATCACCAAGGAAGTAGGTGAGGTCACTTCCTTCAGGAACTGAATGAGGTCACTGACTTGGCCACCAATATGTCCTAACAGTTGCTTCCTAGGTTCTCATAAGATGGAGGCTTCCCCTACTTCTTGTGACACATTCACAAATTAGAATGGTATAGAAACCATAGGCACCTGGGAACAGCTCTCCACAAAGGCCTGGTTTGATCCGACTTCTCTACATTAAGAAGAGAGAGGCTGATTCAGAAACATCCCTTCATCCTGACTAGGTTGTTTGCCATGGAAGATGACTTTTCCTCTCTCAGGTCCTAAATAGCTGCCTAAATCTTCTCCATCGATCATTTCTGCATGGACTTTTGAGGTTCTCAGCAGGTGGAAGATCCCCTACCTTCCTGTATTGTAAGACCAACTCGGTCCCTGCTCTTCTGTAAAGTTAGATTGACGGAACATTGTATGGTTAGGGTTAATAGCATGTTCGATTTTGGTTAGGAATCATTCTGATGGATGAATAATGGTTTGGGAACCTCTGATACTTATAAGAATATAGACGTGAAATATAAGTACGAAAAAAGAAATCTAGGTAAGATTTAAAGCCCAGAAGGGCATTTGGCGATTGATTGGCATACTAAGCTTGAATTATATTCTGCACCGAGGTCTCAGATAAATTCATTTACAATGCCATAGGTTGCTGTACCTCAGATGACTGAATTTAGAAGAGATCATCCAGTCCAAAAGGGATAGTCCATAGGATTAGGAAGATTGTCTGTAGGATTAGGAAGAAGAGTGAGTCTAGGAGTTGGACCAAAAGTTCTTTAGCAATAGGGTTTCAGTTAGAGAGTGAATGTAAATGTCAGCACATGTGAAGAGTCAGTCACAATGATGAACTGGGGAAAATATGTAGGAAAGAGAGTAAATATGTATCAATAGAGACATTAGGAAATCAGGCAACGTATAAAGTGAGTGATAGGATTAGATATTTTCAACAGGGTTGAGGTTGAATATATAATCTTAGGAAGAAACAATTATTTAGTCACCAATAAGATTGACATTTGAGCGCATTAGGGAACCTAGACATGGAGGTTTTTAGTAATCCATGCTCACTTTAAATTTAGGCTTCAGTACAATCATAAGTGTGACCTTTGCATTTTGTGTCAAGAATATTACTGTGGTAAAATATATATGTAGATCAGATGACATGAGTATTTCTTCCACCAATATGAGGAGCAATATTTTGAAAACTTATAAATTAGTATTGCGGATAAAATAGGCGTACCCTGTGTTGATGAATAAGAGATGATGCATGAATAGACCATATTGTGAATAAATTATATAACTGGTTCCAACCTTAAAAATGCATTGAAATTATATTTGAAAATATATAGTAAATCTTATTTTGATATATATATATACATTCATTCCAACCAGTTATACATCTAATGGTAATATTAGGGTTACGGTTTATCATGAAGAGTGTGTGAGTTTTGCTTCAAAAATGAGTATAGAATCGAAAATAATGTTTTTAGAAAGAAGTCTAGTGAAAAGACCACTAAAGAATCATAGAGGAATACATGTTTTCTGAAAGAGGAAGTGATTGAAAGTGAACCACATGCCTATAAATTTGTGAATTTGTGGATGAAAGGATATATCCTATGATGTCCATAAACTGAAGAAATAGTAATGTACCAGTGTGGAATAAAAATGAACTTAAAAATACATATCATGTCCCATAGGAGTCTAACTGCATTGATGTTAAACTTGGTCAGTTACTATAGAAATATTAGGATATATAAGGACCATTCACTGAAGTTAGTTTTCAGTACTAGGAAACAAATATGTATGTCAGGTGGTTGAATATTTCTGAGAATAATCTGTTGAGAGCCACAGCCAAAGGAGCCCCAGCAAACTTGCAGCTGCCAGCAAACTTCCATCTGCCGGCTGATGATTGGCTCACAGCGGCCCCAGCATCATCTAGCTGATTTGCTTCTCTGTGGTGATGCTCATTGAGATGCTCAATGAGCGGTTTCCCCGACCTTTCAGACTGCCAGCGGATGATTGGCTCACAGCGGCCCCAGCAACATCTCGCTGATTGGCTCCTCTGTGGTGATGCACATTGGGCTCGTTCCCTTCCCTTTCAGACCATGGAACTGCTCATTGGGGGACTTTTTGGCTTCGCCCACATGACCCAGCCAATCGGCCTCAAGAGGAGGAGACTTGTGTTTGAGGGAGAGGCTTGTGGGAAGCCTGTGGTGGCAGTTGGGCTCTGACGGCTTTTCCTGAGGAGCTGTTTTGTTTGGTGTCATCTTGTTGGGTTGTATTATAGTAGAAATACGGGATCAGAAATTAGTAAAAAAAAAAAAAAAAACTGAAAGAGTGTTCAGTAAATTGTTAGAGGAAGGAGGCATCTCAGTAAAATCAAGAAAAGTCAGGGCATACGTTGATACAATACAAAAATGTAGCCCATGGCTTTTTCAGGAGGAGTTGTTAAATATATCACAATGGAACCATCATGGTGAAGATTTAAAAAGAATAGAAAAGAAAAGCCCAGGGACTATGCCAGTTGGCACATTGCTATTGTGGACGTTTGTACCTTGTTTGCTTAGTGGAAAGTCTTCAGTTCAGACAATGGTAGAGGAAGGAGTAGACATATTGATTCAAGTAAAACAGAAGGTCTCTCAAGTTAGTCAGATAGAGGAAAAAATTCAAGTAAAAGAAAAGGTCTCTCGAACTAGTCAGACAGAGGAAAAAAATCAAGTAAAAGAGAAGGCCTTTCAAGCCAGTCAGACAGAGGAAGAAAGTGTAAAACAGAAAAAGCCATCAGGGGGAAAGTTACAACAGGAGACTACTACTAACACCTTTCTATCACCAGAGGGTGTAAGTGTCCAACCAACAGCACAACCTCTACAGGAGACTGCTACTAACACCTTTCTATCACCAGAGGAAGTAAGTGTCCAACTAACAAGGCCACCTCCATATGCTGGGAGGCCCCCAACCCCCACAGTTGATAGTTGGAATCCTGAGACAAGATCTCAAATATTAACATGCCCAGTATTTGAGGCAGGAGGGCAGTGAGATTACCATGCTTTAAATTTCAAAACAGTGAAGCAGCTAATAGAGGCTGTAACAACCTATGGTCCTCAAGCACCCTTCACTGTAAGCATTATCAAATCCATTAACAACATGAACATGAAGCCAGCAGATTGGGCTAATATGTGTAAAGCTGTGCTAAATGGAGGAAATACCTGTTATGGAAGATTGCCAATGAGGAATTTTGCAAGGAGATGGCTAGGCAAAATGCAGCAGCTAGTTATCCTCAGAGAAATCTAGATATATTGTTAGGAAAGGGACCTTAAGAGGATCAGCAGCAGCAATGTGCATATGATCCTGGTGTATATGCACAGATTGCTATAGATGCAATTAAGGCATGGAAGACTTTTCAAGGAAATGGAGGTTTACAAGGTCAGTTATCTAAGGTAATACAAGGAGCTAATGAACCTTATGCTGAATTTGTAGATAGGCTTATTCAAACAGCTACCAGAGTTTTTGGAAATACACAACAAGCAATGCCATTACTAAAACAACTGGCTTATGAGCAAGCGAATCGTTGGTGCAAAGATATCATTAGACCATGGAAACATGAAGATTTAAACACATATATTAAATTATGTAGAGACATTAAAGAACAAGAGAAAGTCGTGGAAGCTGCAGTAAAACAGGCTTTAGATGCCAGAGACATTAATGAACAAGGGCAAATTGTGGCAGCTGCAGTAAAACAGGCTTTAGATGCCAGGCCAAGAACATGCTACAATTGTGAAAAAACAGGACATTTTAAAAGGAATTGTCCCATAGGAGGAGGGTTTAACAAAACTAGGTATCAAAGGAGTAGAATACCAGGTATTTGTCCACGATGCCGTAGAGGGAGACTTTGGGCTAATGAATGCTGTTCTCAAACCACCATAGAGGGTACACCATTATCAAAAAACGAACAAGGACCAGGTGTTTATCCACAATATCGTGGACAAAAACATGGAGCTCCATTGCCAAAAAATGGACAATGGGGCTCAATTCTCCGGGGCCCCAAACCACAAATATACGCAGCACTGGAGAAACCCAGCAACCCCATCAGGGTAGTGCCCAGGACACATTGTCCATCAGATCCCTCATCAGACAAACCAAAGGGAGCGCAGGGTTAGACATCTGTGCCTCTGCCAGAGCAGTACTAACTGCAGAGATGGGAGTTCAATTCATTTCCACAGGGGTAAAAGGACCTCTTCCCAAAGGAACAGTAGGCTTATTATTGGGACGCAGATCTTCTACTCTAAAAGGACTTATGATAAGTCCTGGGGTAATTGATCTCGACTATGAAGGTGAAATAAAAATTATAGCCAGTTCTCCAAAGGGTATATCAGTAATTTCACCAGGAGATAGAATAGCACAGTTACTAATAATACCCAGCCTACGTGAAAAATTTTCCAGTCGTACTGTAGAAAGAGGCTCCAAGTGATTAGGCTCCACAGGTGTAGATTGGGCTATGCTTTCTTTAAATTTAGATTCTGGCCCCATGCTAAAACTAAATATTCAAGGGCATGAATTTAATGGGCTACTGGATACAGACGCAGACCTTAGCATCATCTCTCGTTAAGAATGGCCAAAACATTGGCCATTACAACAAGCCACTCAAACGCTTCGAGGCCTAGGAGTAGCGTATAATCCCCATAGAAGTGCAATGGTATTAGATTGGAAGGATCCTGAAAGATGTGAAGGAACTCTACAGCCATATGTATTGGGTCATCTTCCCGTAAATTTATGGGGACGAGATAGTCTCCTGGACTCATTGATATTTTTTTTCGGATTCGGTATTGCCAGTCAATCGGGTTTTGCCGGCTCCTCAGTCCTGGTCTCAGTGTTGGACGTCCATTGCCTGTCTTCATTGCCTTGTCTTGTCTGTGTCATGTTTCATTGCTTTAACTGTTTGTGTATCTTTCATTATGGGACAGAGCACTTCAATGCCTCTGTCCCTGATACTTGATCACTGGACCAAAGTCCGCTTAAGGGCTCAGAATCTTTGTTTTTCAGTAAAGCGCCAGATGTGGCAGACTCTCTGTGCTTCAGAATGGCCCACCTTTGGATTTGGATTACCCCTAGAAGGATCTTTCTACTTCCCACTAATTTAATAAAGTCAGAGATATTGTCTTTCAGCCAGTGCTACATAGCCATCTGGATCAACAGCCATATATCTTAACTCGGCGGGAACTCTGCATATCTCCTCCTCCATGGGTGAAGCCTTTCCTTGTCACTGCCCCCACTCTGACTCCTTCCCCCAGGAACTCTCAAATCCTCTGATCCTCCTCCTCCTACACCCTCTGTTCTCCCTGAGTCACCAGATTTCACTCTACTGGAGTCTCCTTTCCCTCCTTATCCCCTGCCCTTGTCCCCCAAAATCCAACACCCTCTAAGTGATTCCCCTGCTGCTGACTCAGCCTCTCCTCCATTGGAGGAAGCTATGCCGGCCCAGCGCCCTCCAGATAATTCCTTTGCGGCACCCACAGCACCTCTTCCCTTGGAGGAAGCTGTACCATCTAAAGGAACTCGCTGGCGGTGAATGATTTAAAACCCTGGAACTCTTGGGATGCTGCCCCTCTATTCCTATGTGCCAATGATTGACGATGGCCACGGGGAAAAAATGCAAGCCTACCAGTATTAGCCTTTCTCCTCGTCAGACCTATATAACTTAAAAAAATTATAATCCCCCTTTTTCTGAGGACCCCACCAGGCTCTCAGGTCTGGTTGAGTCATTGATGTTTTCACACCAGCCTACTTCGGATGACTGCCAAAAACTCCTAGGGATTCTCTTCATGACAGAGGAACAACAGTGAATCCTCCAGGAAGCTAGAAAAAAAATCCCTCAAACAAGATCTGCGTCCGACACAACTTCCCAACATAATCAAAGGCGGCTTTCCCTTGAACCCACCCAACTGAGACCCCAAAATCTTTGAAGGTAGGGAGCATTTGTCCCCTTATCACCGGGCTCTAATAGTGTGTCTCCAAGCAGCCGCTAGCGACAAAGTAATTTGGCCAAGGTAAGAGAGATTATTCAAGGGCCTGATGATTCTCCCACTATGTTTCTAGAGAGAATTATGGAGGCATATTGGAGATATACTCCTTTTGATCCTCAGGCAGAGAATCAAAGGCATCTGTCACGATGGCCTTTATTGGGCAAACTGGCTTGGATATTAAAACAAAGTTACAAAGCTAGATTGATTACAAGATATGACTTTCAGAGATTTAGTCAGAGAAGCCAAGAACGTATACTATAAGAGAGAAACTGAGGAAGAGAAGGGAGCAAGGGGAGGATAAAAGAAACAAAAGGCAGACTAAGGCGTTGACTAAGGTCCTGGTCACAAAAACAAATAGGCCAGAAATTAAGAAACAGGTAGACAAGAAGGGATAACATTGGCCCATGCCAGAGGCCACCCTGGCCTCAGATCAATGTGCCTACTCTAAAGAAAAAAGGACACTGGGCCAAAATTGCCCTAAAAAGCGACAGCCACACCAGCCAGCCATTCTGACTCTGGAGGATGACTAAGAAAGTCGGGGCTCAGATTCCCTCCCCAAGCTCAAGGTAACTTTTGAATTGTTTCAAAAGTGATTATGGAAATCGAAAATAATGTGTTTGGAAAGAAGTCTCATGAAAAGATCAGTCAAGAAACATGGATGAATACATGTGTTCTGAATCACGAAGTGAATGAAAGTCAGACAAATGCATATAAATTTGCTAACTTGTGGATGAAATATATATCCTATGATGTGCATAAAGTGAATAAATAGTAATGTAGAAGTGTTGAATAAAATTGAACATCAAAGTACACATCATGTCCCATAGTAATCTACTTGAATCGATGTTAAACAGGGTCAGTTACTGTAGAAATGTTAGGATATGTTTGCACCATTCAAAGAAGTTAGTTTTCAGTACTAGGAAACAAATATGTATTTCAGGTGGATGAATATTACTGAGAATATTCTTGTGAAAAGTTGATTAAAAATCCAAATACATCAATATGAATGAATTTAGGGAGTGCATAATAAGACACATGTTATATATATATATATATATATATATATATATATATATATATATATATTAAAAATAGCAATATATATGCCAATTGAAATTCATCATGAAATATATATCATCATCATATCCAAAAATATTCATTTTAATGAATATGGATTTTTATATAAGTTTGTTCAAATAGGAAGCTCACCCATGGGTTGAATTTTCAGTTCCAACATTGTTTAGGAGGAGTGATCACTTCTCACAATTTGTATGTGCCATGTCAGCCACCTCACGAGAATGTACGTGTGACACCAGGTAGGATTCTATATGTGCATATTAAAACACTTGTGCTGAATAGGCTACTGAGAAAGGAAAACAGTAATTCATATATTTGTTAACTTTAAAAACACATGTAGAACTATTTCAATTAAAAATTGACTAGATTTATAACTCCTACCCTATATATTTCAAAAGTCATGTCCAACTATACACCATGCCTCCTCTGAAATGCTTGTATTTCTATTCTGTTTGGGTTATGTTTCTCCATTATATTAGGATTAGTAGTCAGAGTCTAGTAGGGAATGGGTTAGTGTCAGGGATTTAGTATTTCAAATATATGCTGCACAAAAATCTTCCCACTCTCATTCAGAACAATGCCTAGACATTACCCTCGTCCCAAGTAAGACACAATTAGAGGAGAAGAGTTAAAAATTCTGTGAATACATATCTGGAAATGAATATTCTCATGAGTTCACAACCTTGGAGGTCGTAGAGGAGTTTCCAAAAGTATGGCACAGGGTAAGCACTCCACAAACATGGAGCTCTGCTGCCCTAAAGACTTCTTGAGAAACTGCCTCTGAGGTTGGGCACTTGAAATATATGTTTTCGTAAGGAGCTTTCTTTGTACTGAGACCATCAAAGCTGGGTGTGCATCTATGCGACCTGGAGGACATGGTTTCATATTTTCCAATGAACATGAGGCAGCAATGCTGAATTCTCTCTATGTAGGTAAACTGTGTCCACTGGGGCCTAAGTGTCTCTGCGTGTGGACTGTGAAGCCATTCGGTCATCCTCTACTTTTCCTGGTGTTTCTTGCTGCTGCACTGGGAGTTTGGTATTTGCTTATGAAGTAAAAAAAGATCACCTGGGACACAGTGCTTGAGGGAGTTCTGTCACGTATGGTGGGTCAGGGTCTGCAAGAGAATATACCAACAATGCTTCTATTCCACAAAGCTTTTCCCCTTGACCATAGCAACATAATTCTCAACATTTCCCTGAAACCTCTCTATATAACAAGATGCCGTTACATATAAGGGTCTGGTGGTTGTACCATGTCAGTCACAAGGCATTTCGGAGCCAATGGAAGATCAACATGGCCCCACCACAGATGTTTCATCACACACCCCCCCTCCACTGCTCTAGGCCCACTACTCAGCAGGCTCCAATTTACTGGCATCTCTGTTCTACACCATTTTGATGAAACCTAGTCAATCAAGGCGCTGTCTGGTATACTCATGATCAGCAACCGGTTTTCCAAATTTTCTACAGTGCCACCTGGTCATGGAAATTTCAATAATTTTATTGAATTTATCTAGCCATTTTTCACGGATGAAGTTGGAGGCACTGTGGATTTCAATTCGTACAGGAACCATTAAATGATGAGAAACCTCATTTCAATGAAAGCTCTGTAGAACTGTTACAGACAAGGCTTCCCAGGGAGTGGCCAAAATGTCACATAAAATCAGACCCATTGAGGTCTACAATGTGAGGTCCATGTGTGTTTTGACTGTCACCCGTGCCTGCCAAGTCTTTCAGAAAAAAAAAAATCATGTGATATCCTGGCTGAGATTCCCAGTGCTCTGAGGAAAGCCACCCTGGGCCTAGATCTCAGTTTCCAAGGGAGACTCTCATGCGTGCCCTCCTAGAATCCCAACACAATTCATGGCACAAGTTCTCTGAGATCAGATCCAGAATGCAATCTCTAAGTGTAATCACACCAGAGTTCAAGCCCATGTGGACCCAGGCATCTCCTTTAACTGCCACACAATGACCACAATTAAAACCAAAACACTCCCACATGGCCCTCATCTGTTTCCATATAGATACTCATCATAACCTCTGGCTGGAGGTTTCCATGAGGGGCGCAGTCCAAGACAGTGTCCAAAATAAGCTCCCTTGCCCCTCATTTGCCTAAAGTCAGGGTGGCCTGGACATACTTCCTGTGAACCAGGAGTGATCAAATAGGCATGCCGTTAATACTGCAGCGCTTCTTCAATTTGAGGCCTACTGAGTTAGAGGTATAGATCTTTTATGTGAATTAGAGTCATGAGAAAACCCAAGCACCTCTGCAGGGCTTTGAAGAACTCAATTGACACAAAGGATCCCTATTCTCACTTGATAGAGGTCAGGAACCTAACAGAGGAAAGCGAGACTTTATCCACAATGATTGGTCTATTTGCCATTTTGGTTTTAGATGCACACATGGGATCTTTCTTTAGATCCATCTGGTGCTGAGAATCTAAGCCACAAACTCACACAGGGCCAAGATGCTAATTCAGACACATCCCTTTCCAAAGCAATTAAGCAAAGAGCCACAGGTGATGCCCATTCATTTCCATTTGAAAACTGTTTACTTCAGGCTTCACAAAGGGGTGGCCAGAGCAAGAACTTCCTGACATTCAGTTCAACAGAACAATATATAAGCAAAATGCCCAAAGCAGGGTTTTTCCACTGAGAATTTCCTGGTCACACTGATATCTGAGTTTTTTGAGATGCTCGCCATTCCCTTCAGCTATCCAGTACATGACCATGTCACAGAGCTTGGAGGTGGTACATATGTTAGACACAAAACCATGAGCCTATCCTGGAGAGTGAACAGAACTCATGAAGAAACCTGGAAATTAGGAATGTAGTAGGTTATGCCCATCTTTAAGTAAAGCCGCAATCCATTCATAAATTGGGCAGGATGAAATGGGAAGCTTTCTACTAGACAGGACACATCCATTGATGCACTCTCTTTTCTAATGTCTACAACCACGAACACCATGGGATACACAGACATAGAAACACTCGCCTTTTCAAACGACTTACGAGAAACAGTTCACTCCAAACCATACAAACCACCTTTCCTTCCTATTCTCACAACATGAGACAAAATCACAAACTCACAACCACACCCACAAAGGCACCTCCTTACCCTAAGTAGGTCTGTGACTTTATGGAGTGTCCTCTGACTGGTGGGCCACACAATGTTCCCCCGAAATGTCCTGTCCTGTCTCAAATATGGTCTCCTTGGCCAACTCTATGAAGTTGTCAGGAGCCAGCGGTGGGCCACTACCTGCTTTTTCAGGAAACGCCCCTCTTCAGAGCTGTCCTGGCTTTTGGCCATTCTAACATCAGTAGGTACAAAGAAAGACTGACTCTGTCCTTGGTAATTCCAAACAAGTGAACCCACTGGGACTGGTACTGGGACTGGCTCTGTGTGCCTGGCTTCCAGGATCCCAAGTTCAGAGAGTTCCATCACCAAGGGAGTAAGGTGAGGTCACTTCCTTCAGGAACTCAATTAGGTCACTGCCTTGGCAACCACTTTATCCTAACAGTTGCTTCCAAGTGTCTCATTAAATGGAGGCTTCCCCTACTTCCTGTGAAACATTCACAAGTTAGAATGGTATATCAACCATAGGAACCCGGTAATAGCTCTCCACACAGGCCTGGTTTGGTCCATCTCCTCTACATTGAGAAGAGAGGTTCTGATTCAGACACATCCCGTCATCCTGACCAGGTATTTTGCCATGGAAGATTACTTTTGCTTTCTCAGGTCCTCCATAGCTGACTACATATTCTCCAGGGATCATTTCTGCATTGAACTTGTGGTTCTAAACAGGTGAAAGATCCCCTACATTCCTGTATTGTAAGACCAACTCTGTCCCTGCTCTTCATTAAATTTACATTGAGGGAACAGTGTATTATTAGGGTTAATAAAATGTTTGATTTGGGTTAGAAATCATTCTGCTGGATGTATAATGGTACTGGGAACCTGGGATATTTTTAAAAATATAGAGGTGAAATATATAAATGAAAAAAGGAAGTCTAGGTAATTTTGAAGCCCAGAGAGGCAATGGGCCCTTCATTGGGATACTTAGCTTTGATTTATGTTGTGCACAGATATCTCAGATAAATCGATATGCAATGGCATAGGACCTTGTACCTTGGATGATTAAAATTCGAAGAGAACATCCAGTCAAAAAGGGATAGTCGGTAGGATTAGATAGATATTCGGTAGGTTAACAAAGAAGAGTAAGCATAGGATTTGGAACAAAAGTTCTCTAGCAATATTGTTTGGGTTAAAGTGTGAAAGTAAATATCAGCACACTTGAAGGGTCAGTCACAATGATGAACAGGGGAAAATATGTAGGAAAGCAGATATCAATAGAGATATTACAAAATCAACAAGTGGGCCAAGGACCTGAACAGACACTTCTCAGAAGAAGACATACAATCAATTAATAAGTACATGAAAAAATTCTCACCTTCTCTAGCAGTCAGAGAAATGCAAATCAAAACCACCCTAAGATACCATCTCACTCCAGTAAGATTGGCAGCCATTAGGATGTCAAACAATAATAAGTGGTGGCAAGGATGTGGGGAAAAGGGTACACTTGTACATTGCTGGTGGGACTGCAAAATGGTGCGGCCATTATGGAAAGCAGTATGGAGATTCCTGGAAAAGCTGGGAATGGAACCACCATTTGACCCAGCTATCGCCCTCCTTGGACTATTCCCTGAGGACCATAAAAGAGAATGCTATAGGGATACTGCCACATCAATGATCATAGCAGCACAATTCACAATAGCCAGACTGTGGAACCAACCTAGATGCCCTTCAATAGATGAATGGATAAAAAAAATGTGGCATCTATACACAATGGAGTATTATGCAGCACTAAAAAATGACAAAATCATGGAATTTGCAGGGAAATGGATGGCATTAGAGCAGATTATGCTAAGTGAAGCTAGCCAATCCTTAAAAAACAAATGCCAAATGTCTTCTTTGATTTAAGGAGAGCAACTAAGAACTGAACAGAGGGAAAGAGCATGAGGAAAATATTAACATTAAACTGAGAAAAGTGATGGGAGGGAAAGGGAGAGAGAAGTGAAATTGCATGGAAACGGAAGGAAACCCTCATCGTTATACGAAATCACATATACAAGGTTGTGAGGGGAAAGGGGGGGGAAGGGAGAGAACGGAACAATAACAGATGAAGTAGAGAGGGAAAATGAAAGGGGAGGGGAGGGGGGATAGTAGGGGATAGGAAAGTCAGCAGAATACAACAGTCACTAATATGGCATTATGTAAACATTGTGAATGTGTAACTGATGTGATTCTGCAATCTGTATTTGGGGTAAAAATGGAAATGCATAACTCACTTGAATCAAATTTATGAAAGATAAAAAAAATAAAAATTTTAAAAAGTACTAAATTGGCTCATCCTAACATTAAAAAAAGAGATATTACAAAATCAGGCAAAGTATAAAGTGAGTGATATGATTAGATATTTTCAACAGGGTTGATTTTGAATATATAATATTAGGAAGAAACAAATATGTAGTCACCAATAGGATTGATATTTGAGAGCATTAGGCAACCTGAACATGGAAGTAATCCATGTTCACTTTCCATTTTGGCTTTAGTACAATAATAAGTGTGAACTTTGCATTTTGTGTCCAGAATATTACTGTGATAAAATGTATATGTAGATTAGGTGACATCAGTATTTCTTTCACCATTTCTGTGAGTAATATTTTGAAGACATATACATAAGTATTGGTTGTACAAAAACCTGTACCCTGTGTCTATGAATATAAAGATAATGCATGAATAGACCATACTGTGAATAAATAGTATAGCTGGTTCCACTTTAAATAATGGATTGAATTGATATTCACAAAGGAGTGGTCTGAGGCAAAAACCTTCCTGAAATTCAGGGCAACAGAACAATAGGTAAACAAAACGCACAAAGCAGGGTTTCTCCACTGAGACTTTCCTGGTCACACTGATATCTGAGTTTTCCTAGATGCTCGCCTTTCCCTTCAGCTATCCAGTACATAGCCATATCACATAGCTTGGAGGTAGTACATATCTTGGTCACAAAACAATGAGGCAATTCTGGAGAGTGTCCAGAATTCAGGATGTAAACAGAAACTTTGGAAGATAGCAGGTTTTGCCCTTCAATAAGGAAAGCCGCAGTCCATTAATAAATCGGGCAGGATGAATGTTGCGAAGCTTTCTCCTAGACAGGACACATCCATTGATGCATTTTCTTTTCTAATGTCTACAACCACGGACAGAGTGGGATACACAGACATAGAAGCACTCGCCTTGTCAAAGGACTAGAAACAGTCCACACCAATTCAAACAAACAGCCTTTCTTACATCTTCTCAGAACATGAGAAAAAACCATACACACACCTACACCCACAAAGGCACCTCCTTTGTGGAGTGTCCTCTGAATGGTGGGCCATACTATATTCGCCAAAAATGGCCTGTTGTATCTCAAATCTGGTCTCCTTGGCCAACTCTGTGCAGTTGTCAGGAGCCAGTGGTGAACCAATACCTGCTTTCTCAGGAAAGGCCTTTCTTCAGAGCTTTCCTGGCATTTGGCCATCCTCACATCTGTTGGTACTAAGAAAGACTGACTCTGTCCTTGGTAAATTGAAACAAGTGAGACCACAGGGACTGGGACTGCAACTGGCTCTGGGTGCCTCTCTTCCTGGATCCCAAGTTCAGAGAGTTCCATCACCAAGGAAGTGAAGTGAGGTCACTTCCTTCAGGAACTGAATGAGGTCACTGCCTTGGCAACCTCTTTGTCCTAACAGTTACTTCTAAGGGTCCCATGAGATGGAGTCTGTCCCTACTTTCTGTCACACTTTCACAAGTCAGAATGGTATATCAACCATTGGCACCTGGGAAGAGCTCTCCACACAGGCCTGATTTGGTCCATCTTCTCTACATTTAGAAGATAGAGGTTGATTCAGACACATCCATTCATCCTGATCAGGTTGTTTACCATAAAAGATGACTTTTCCTCTCTCAGGTCCTTCATAGCTGCCTACATCTTCTCCAGGGATCATTTCTGCATGGACCTTTGATGTTCTCAGAAGGTGGAAGATCCCCTACATTCCTGTATTGTAAGACTAACTCTGTCCCTCCTCTTTTGTAAAGTTAGATTGAGGGAAGAGTGTATGTTTAGGGTTAATAACATGTTTGATTTGGGTTAGGAATCTCTCTGCTGCATGAATAATGGTATTGGGAACCTGTGATATTTACAGGAATATATAGGTGAAATGTAAGTATGAAAACAGAAATCTAGGTAAGATTCAAAGTCAGAAGGGCATTGGGTCCTTGAGTGGGATTCTTAGGTTTGAATTATGTTCTGCATATATGTCTCCGATAAATTGAAATACAATGGTTTAGGACCTTATACCTTGGATGATTAATTGTCGAAGAGAACATCGAGTCAAAAAGCAATAATCAGTATTATTAGGAAGATAGTCAGTAGGTTTAGAAATAAAAGTGAGTATAGGATTTAGACCAAAATTTCTTTAGCAATAGGGTCTCGGGTAGACATTGAATGTAAATGTCAGCATATGTGAAGTGTCAGACACAATGATGAACTGTGGAATATATGTAGGAAAGCAGATATCAATAGAGATATAAGGAAATCAGGCAAAGTATAAACTGAGTGATAGAATTAGACATTTTCAACAGCCTTGAAGTTGAATATATAATCTTAGAAAGAAACAAATATGTAGTCACCAATAGGATTTACATTTGAGAGCATTAGGCAACCTGGACATGGTTGTTTTTAGTAATTCATGCTCACTTTCCATTTAGGCTTTGATACAATCATGAGTGTGACCTTTGTTTTTTGTGTCCAGAATATTACTGTGATAAAAAAAGAAATATATATATATATATATATATATATATATATATATATATATATATATATATATACACACACACACACACACATATAGATAGATAAGGTGACATGAATATTTCTTCTACCATTTCTGGGAGCAATGTTTTGAAGAGGTATAAATTAGTATTGGGGGAACAAAGAGGTGTACACTGTGTCTATGAATATAGAGATAATGCATTAATAGACCATACTGTGAATAAATAACATACCTGGTTCCAACTTTAATAATGGATTGAATTGAAATGTGAAAATGTACAGGAAATCTTATATTGATATACACACATTCATTCCAACCACTTATACATCTAATGGTAATATTAATGTTATGGTTTATCTTGAAGAGTGTGTGGGTTTAGCTTCAAAATTGATTATGGAAATCGAAAATAATGTGTTTGGAAAGAAGTCTCATGAAAAGACCAGTCAAGTAACATGGAGGAATACATGTGTTCTGAAGCAGAAAGTGATTAAAAGTGAAACAAATTCCTATAAATTTGTGAACTTGTGAATGAAATATATATCCTATGATGTGCAAAAACTGAAGAAATAGTAATGTACCAGTGTTGAATTAAAATGAACGTCAAAATAGACATCATGTCCCCTAGGAATCTATTTGCATTGATGTTAAACTGGGTCAGTTACTGCAGAAATATTAGGATTTGTAAGCACCATTGATTGAACTTAGTCTTCAGCACTGGGAAACAAATATGTATTTCAGGTAGATGATTATTTCTGAGAATAATCTTGTGAAATGTTGATTATAAATCCACATACATGAACATGAATGAATTTATGGAGTGTATATAAGACACATATATTTCATATTTTATAAAATCTGTAGAGTGTATATATATATATATATATATATATATATATATATATATACAAAAAAACCCACAAAAATTCATTAAAAAGTATCAATATATATATGCCAATCGTAATTCATCATGTAATATATATCATCCACAGAAGCAAAAATATTTATTTTACTAAACATGGGTTTATGTATAATATTGTTCTAATAGGAAGCTCACCCATAGTTTGAATTTTCAGTTCCAACAGCGTTTAGGAGCACTGATCTCTTCTTACAATTTTTTCTGCCAAGTCAGCCAACCCATAAAAATATACGTGTGATACCAAGTAGGAATCTATATGTGCATATAAAAAGTACAAGTGCTGAGTAGGCTACAGAGAAAGGGAGACAGGAATTCACATATTTGTTAACTTTAAAAACGCATGGAGAGCTGGGGATGTGGCTCAAGTGGTAGCGTGCTCGCCTGGCATGCGTGCGGCATGGGTTCGATTCTCAGCACCACGTGAAAACAAAGATGTTGTGTCCGCCGATAACTAAAAAATAAATATTATAGAATTCTCTCTCTCCTCTCTCACTCTCTCTTTAAAAAAAAACACATGGAGGACTATTTCAATTAAAAATTGAGTAGATTTATAAAACCGACCCTTTATCATGCAAGAGGGAAGTCCAACTATACACCATGCTTCCTCTGAACTGCTTGTATTTTCATTCTTTTGGGGTATTTTTCTCCATCATATTAGGATTAGTAGTCAGAGTCTAGTAGGGTATGAGTTAGTGTCAGGGATTAAGTATTTCGAATGGAAAATTGGAAAATGGATCAATGTGTATGCAAATGTGTACTACAAAAAAATTTTCCCACTCTCATTCAGAACAATGCCTTGACATTACCTTCACCCCAAGTAAGACACAATTAGAGGAGAAGAGTTAGAAAATCTTTGAATACATATCTGAAATTGAAAATGCTTAGGGTTCACAACTTTGGAGATTGTAGAGGAGTTTCCAAAAGTAAGTGGCAGTGTAAAAACTCTACAAACATGGAGATTTGCCTGCCTAAAGACGTCTGGAGAAACTGCCTCTAGGTTGGGCACTTGAAATATATGTTGCTGTCAGGAGCTTTAGCTTCCTTTCTAGTGAGACCATCAAAGCTGGGTCTTCATCTCTGTGATCTGGAGGACATGGTTTATAATTTTCCAATAAACATGAAGCAGCAGTGCTGAATTCTTGCTTTGTAGGTAATCTGTGGCCACTGGGGGCTAAGTGTCTCCCCATTTGGACTGCGAAGCCATTTCATCATCCTCCACTTTTCATAATGTTTCTTCCTGCTGCACTGGGAGTTTGGTATTTGCTTCACGAAATACAAGGAGTTCAACTGGGACACAGTGCTGCAGCGAGTTCTGTCACGTGTGGTGGGTCAGGGTCTGCAGGAGAATGCACCAACAGGGCTTGTATACCACATAGGATGCCCCCTTGACCATAGCAACCTGATTCTGAACATTGCCCTGAAACCTCTCCATATAACAAGTTGCCTTTACATATAAGGGTCTGCTGGCTGCACCATGTCAGTCACAAGCCATTTGGAAGCCAATGGCAGATCCACATGGCCCCACCTCAGATGTTTTATCACACATTTGCTCACCACTGCTCTAGGCCCACTACTCAGCAGGATCCAAATTACTGAGATCTCTGTTTTACACAATTTTCATCAAAACCAGTCAATCAAGGCACTGTCTGGTACACTCGTGATCAGCAACAGGACATCCAAAGGTTCTTCATTGCCACCTGGTCATTGGAATTTCAAAAATTTCATGGTATTTATCTAGCAAATTTTCAATTATGAAGTTGGAAGCACTATGGCTTTCAAATCATTCAGGAATCATTCAATGGTGAGGAAGCTCATTTCAATGAAAACTTTGGAGAACTCTCACAGGCAAGGCTTCCCAAAGAGTGGCCTAAAGGTCACATGAATCCAGGCCCATCGAGGTCTACAATTGAGGTCCATGTGTGTTTTGACTAGCAAATATGGCTTCCAAGTCTTTCAGAATAAAATAATGTGATATCCTGGCTGAGATTCCCAGTGCTCTGTGGAAAGCCACCCTAGGACTAGATCTCAGTTTCCAATGGAGACTCTCATGTGTGGCCTCCTAAATTCCCAACACAATTCATGGCAATACTTCTTTGATGATTGATCCAGAACTCAGTGTTTAAGGGGAATGACACCAGAGTTCAAGCCCAGGTGGATCCAGTCATCTCTTCCAACTGCCACATGAATGACTACAATTAAAACCAAAACACTCCCACATGGTCCTTACCTTCTTCCATATAGACACTCATCATTACCTCTGGCTAGAGTTTTTCATGTGGGACGCATCCCAAGAGAGTGTCCAAAATAATCTTCCTTGCCCCTCATTTGCCTAAAGTCAGGGTGGCATCGTCACCCTTCCTGTGAACCTGGAGTGATCCAATAGGCCTGCCATGAATACTGCTCTGCTTCTTCAATTTGAGTCCTACTGACTCTCAGGGATAGATTCTTTAAGTGATTTGGAGTCACAAGAAAACACAAGCACCTCTGCAGTTCTTCAAAGAACTCATTTGACTTAAAGGATCCCTATTCTCACTTGACAGAGGTGAGAATCCTAACAGAGGAAGGCAAGAGACTCATCAACAATGACAGATTTTTGGCCATTTTGGTTTTGATTGCACACATGGAATCTATCCTTAGATCCATCATGTGCTGAGAATCTAAGCCACAACCTCATACAGGGCCAAGAGGCTGATTTAGACACATCCTTTTACAAGCAATTAAGCAAAGAACCACAGGTGATGCCCATTCATTTCCATTTGAAAATTGTTTTCTTCAGGCTTCACAAAGGGGTGGCCTGAGGCAAAGACCTTCCTGACATTCAGGACAACAGAACCATAGGTAAGCAAATGAACCAAAGCAGGATTTCTCCACTGAAAATTTACTGGTCACACTGATATCTGAGTTTTCTAAGATGTTCCCATTCTCTACAGCTATCAAGTATATAGACATGTCTCAGAGCTTGGAGGTGGTACATATCTTGGAAACAAAACCATGAGCCTATTCTGGAGAGTGGCCAGAATTCAGGAAGAAAACAGGAACTTAGGAATTTAGTAGGTGTTGCCCATCCATAAGGCAAACCACAGTCCATTCTTTAATTAGGCAGGATGAATGCTGGGAAGTTTTCTACTAGACAGGACACATCCTTTGATGCCTTCTCTTTTCTAATGTCTACAACCACGGACACAGTGGGATACTCAGACATAGAAACACTAGCCTTGTCAAACGACTTACTAGAAACAGGCCACTCCAACCCAAACAAACAGCCTTTCCCACCTATTCTCAGAACATGAGAGAAAACCACAAACTCACTCCACACCCACAAAGGCACCTCCTTAACCCAAGTAGGTCTGTGACTATCCGGAGTGTCCTCTAACTGGTGGGCCATACTATGTTCCCCTGAAATGGCCTGCCCTTTCTCAGATCTGGTCTCCTTGGCCAACTCTGTGAAGTTGTCAGGAGCCAGCGGTGAACCAATACCTGCTTTCTCAGGAAAGGCCCCTCTTCAGAGATCTTCTGCCATTTGACAATCCTCATATCAGTCGGTACCAAGGAAGACTGACTCTGTCCTTGGTAAATCCAAACAAGTGAGACCACTGGGACTGGGACTGGGACTGGCTCTGGGTGCCTGGCTTCCTGCATCACAATTTCAGAGTTTTTGATGACCAAGGAAGAGAGGTGAGGTCACATCCTTCAGGAACTGAATGAGGTCACTACCTTGGCCACCACTTTGTCCTAACAGTTGCTTCGAAAGGTCCCATGAAATGGAGGCTGCCCCTACTTCCTTTGACACTTTCACAAGTTAGAATGGTATATCAACCATAGGCACCTGGAAACAGCTCTCCACACAGGCATGGTTTGATCAGTTCTCTACATTAAGAAAGGAGAGGCTGATTCAAACACATCTCTTCATACTGACCCGGTTGTTTGCCATGGAATATGACTTTTTCCCTCTTAGGTCCTTCATAGCTGCCTGCAACTTCTTAAGGGTATAATTTCTGCATGGTCCTTTGATGTACTCAGCAGGTGGGAGATCCCCTACATTACTGTATTGTAAGACAAACTCTGTCTCAGCTCTTCTGTAAAGTTATTTTGAGGGAACAATGTATGGTTAGGCTTAATAACATGTTTGATTTGAGTTAGGAATCATTCTGCTTAATGAATAATGGTATTGGGAACTTGCGATATTTACAAGAATATATTGGTGAAATATAAGTTTGAAAACAGAAATCTAGATAAGATTTGAATCCAGGAAGGGCATTGGGCTGTTGATTGGGATACTTAGCTTTGAATTATGTTCTGCAAAGATGTCTCAGATAAATCAATATACAATGGCATAGGACCTTGTACCTTGGATGACTGATTGTCGAAGTGATCATCCAGTCAAAAAGGGATAGTCTTTAGGATTAGGAAGATAGTTGGTATGTTAGAAAAAAGAGTAATATAGGATTTGGACCAAAAGTTCTTTAGCAATAGGGTTTCGGATAGAGAGTGAATGTAAATGTCAGCACATGTGAAGAGTCAGTCACAATGATGAACTGGGGAAAATATGTAGGAAAGCAGATATCAATAGACATTAGGAAATCAGACAAAATATAAAGTGACTGATAGGATTAGTCATTTTCAACAGGGTTGAGGTTGAATATATTATCTTAAGAAGAAACAAATATGTAGTCACCAATAGGATTGATTTGAGAGCATTAGGCAACCTGGACATGGATGTGTTTAGTAATCCATGCTCACTTTCCATTTAGGCTTTGGTGAAAGGTTAATAAAATAGGTACTTGTTACTTACTGTTTTTCTGTATGCTTAACAAAACACTGTTGAAGTCTTGAGGACTGTTTGCTAATCTTGTTTCCAGAATGTGCTGTCCCCAACTGCCAAACTACAAATGTATACCCTCACCCGTTTGCACGCAAACCACCCACTTGCCCTGACCCATCAATAAACTTCCCTCCCTGCCCTCTCCAAGGAAAGCATATATGCTCTGCTTAAGCTGTTCTCATTGCTCTCTGCTCTATTCAAGTGAGCTCTGAGCCCCAGAATGCTGGACCCATAATAAACAATTTACTGTTGAAGGAGACATTCTCTTGGTGGTCTCTTCCTCCGATGCTTGCCCGACCTTTACATCTGGAGGCACCAGCAAGATCCGACAGCGGCGGATGAAAGATCCCCAAGGGGCTCCTTTCAGGGTAAGTAAGGGAACTCTTTTTGGTTTTAGGTTTCAGGTTAGGGCTTGGCAAAATGGCTATGGGTGATGAGCGTGAGCTCTCTCTGACAGAGGCTGACATACGTGTCACAGAGCCACAGGCCACGTCCCTGGGGGATGCCCCAGAGGACTCAGGAAATCGAGGAACAATAGTCTCCTTGACTCAGTGATATTTTGCTTCGGATTCGGTATTGCCAGCCCATCAGGTTTTGCCGGCTACTCAGGCCTGGCCTCAGTATTGGACGTCCAATGACTGACTTTATTGTCTTGTCTTGTCAGTGTAGTGTGTCGTTGCTTTCACTGTTTGTGTATCTCTCATTTTGGGACAGAGAACTTCAACACCTCTCTTCCTGACCCTTGATCACTGGAACAAAGTCCGCTTAAGGGCCCAGAATCTTTCTTTTTCAGTAAATCGCTGGACCTGGCAGACCCTCTGTGCCTCAGAATGACCCACCTTTGGAGTTGGATAGCCCCTAGAAACATCTACGTCCCACTAATTCGAAAAGTCAGAGATTTTGTATTTCAACCGGGGCCACATGGACATCCAGATCAACAGCCATATATCTCAACTTTGCAGGACCTCTGCAAATCTCCTCCTCCATGGGTGAAGCTTTTCCTTGTCTCTGCCCCCGCTCCTACTCCTTCCACCATGATTCTATCTCTCAAACCCTCTGCTCCTCCTCCTCCACCCTCTCTTCTCCCTGAGTCTCAAGACTCTACTGGACTCTCCTCGCCTTCTTATCCGCTGCCCTCCTCCACCAACCCCCAACAACCTCTAAGTGATTCCCCTGCTTCTGACTCAGCCTCTCCGCCACTGGAGGAAGCTAGGCCAGTCAGCGCCCACCAAATGACTCCCCCTTGTCACACACACAGCCCCTCCTTCCCTGGAGGAAGCTGGCCTGGCAAAAAGAACTCAAAGAACTCCCTGGCGTTTTCAAACCTGCCTACTTGGGATGACTGCCAACAAATCCTAGGGATTCTCTTCATGACAGAGGAATGAGAGAGAAACTTCCTGGAAGCTAGAAAAAAAAATATCCTCGGACCAGATGGGTGACCAACACAACTTCCCAACATAATCAAAGCCGGCTTCCCCTTGAACTTACCCAACTGGGACCCCAACACCTTTGAAGGTAGGGAGCATCTGTCCACTTATTGCCGGGCCCTAATAGTGGGTTTCCAACCGGCCGCTAGGCAACCAAATAATTTGGCCAAGGTAAGAGAGATTATTCAAGGGCCTGATGAACATCCCTCTATGTTTCTAAAGAGAATTATGGAGGCATATAGGAGATATACTCCTTTCGATCTTCAGGCAGAGGATCAAAAGGCATATGCCATGATGGCCTTCATTGGGCAAGCTGATCTGGATATTAAAAGAAAGTTACAATACTTAGATGGATTACAAGATATGACTTTGAGAGATTTAGTCAGAGTAGCCGAGAAAGTATCCTATAAGAGAGAAACAGAGAGAACAAAAGGGAGCAAAGGGAGGATGAGAGATGAAAAAGACAGATTAAGGTATTAACTAATGTCCTGGTCACAACAATAAATAGGCCAGAAATTAAGAAACAGGGAGACAAGAAGTGATACCTGGGTCCCCTCCAGAGGCCACCCTTGGCCTCAGATCAATGTGCCTACTGTAAAGAAAAAGGACACTGAGCCAAAGAGTGCCCTAGAAAGAGAAAGCCACGCCAGACAGCCTTTCTGACTCTGGAGGTTGACTAAGAATGTTGGGGCTCAGATCCCTTCCCCGAGCTCAGGGTAACTTTTGAAGTGAAGGGGACCCCATAAACTTTGAAGTGGATACAGCAGCAGTATACTCAGCCCTTAAGGCCCCACTGGGCCCTCTATCAAATAAAAGATCTCTAGTTCAAAGGGCTAACAGCAGTAAATATCAGACTTAGACAACTAAGAGGACCATGGACATGGGGAAAGACAAAATCCAACATTCCTTCCTAGTAATCCCAGAATGCCTGGCCCCATTGATGGGCAGAGATCTGCTCAGTAAGCTCCGGGCCAAAACAACTTTTAACCCCGAAGGCCCCAAAATGAAATTTCTAAATCCTTCATTAAAAACTCCTATAGTCATGGCTTTATAAATGTCAGTCGAAGATGAACATCCACTTTTCACACACCCCAAGACTGATCAAACAGGCAAGCTACCCCAGAAATGGATAACAGATTACCCAGATGCCTGGGCAAAATTGTTGGGTTAGGCCTAGCCATGAAACAACCTCCAAGAACAGTGGAGTTAAAAACCTTAGCCTCCCCAATCAATGTCAAACAACATCCTCTGAGCAAAAAGGTAAAGATGGGATAAGGCCCCATATTCAGAAATATCTGGCCTTAGGGTCCTAAGGCCCTGTCAATCGGCCTGGAACACTTCCCTGCTACCGGTAAAAAATCCAGGAACTGGGGACTATCCCCCATACAAGACCTAAGAGAGATCAACAACAGAGTGCAGGACATTCACCCCATGGTAAATAATTCATACAATCTGCTTATCACTCTGAACCCTGAGTAGAAATGGTATGGACATAAAGATGCTATCTATTGCATGCCTCTGCATAAAGACAGTCAGTTGCTGTTTGCTTTTGAGTGGGTAGACCCAGAAACCGGAACGTATGGTAAACTAACATGGACTAGACTCCCACAGGGGTTCAAAAACTCCCCCACTCTCTTTGATGAAGCCCTCCACAGAGATGTCAACAGCTTCAGAACTATGCACCCTGAAGTCACCCAGCTTCAATACGTGGATGACCTGCTACTGCAGCCAACACCAAGGAAAACTGTGAGTCTGGGAACCAAGCACTATTATATAAGCTTGCTCAACTCGGGTATAGAGCTTCTTCCAAAAAACCCCAAATTTGCCAGCAAGAAGTAGTCTTCCTGGGCTATTCCCTTAGGGGTGGTAAACGATGGCTCACTGAGCCCAGAAAACAAACGGTTGTGCAGATACACCCCCCCCCCAGCAGCAGACAACACAGAGAGTTTCTTGGGACTACTGGGTTTTGCAGGTTATGGATTCCTGTGTTTGCGTCCTTAACTTCTCCTTTATACCCGCTGTTAAAGGGAGATGCCCAATTCCAATGGACCCCTGAGCACCAGCAAGCTTTTGATAACATCTAACAACACTGGCACTGAACTCCTCAAGTTCACTGAGCCAAGCCTGCAATTTCAGAAATCCCTACACTACGTTAAAAATGTACATCAATTCACACACCTTGGTTCAAAGAAACTGCAGGCATTCCTGAAGGATCAAGAACAGAGTTTTCCACTAACCGACTCACAGCGAAAGGACATAACTGAACGGGTAACAAAACCCTGTCCGTTCTGTCAATAGGTTAATGCTTACCCTTCCAAGCTTCCTGCAAAAAAGCACCTATGAACAACCAGACCAGGACAATTCTGGGAAGTGGACTTTACTGAAATTAAGCCAGCGAGGTATGGACTTCAATATCTCCTAGTGTTTGTAGATATATTTTCAGGATGGATTGAAGCCTTCCACACAAAAAAAGGCACAAATGGTGGTAAAAAATCCTGAAAGATATTTTTCCATGATACGGCCTACCTAAGGGTATATTGTCCGATAATGGACCGGCGTTCATGGCCCAGGTAAGTAAGGGGTTAGCCAGGACCCTGGGAATAAATTGGAAGTTACATTGTGCTTATAGACCCCAGAGCTCAGGAC
Organism: Callospermophilus lateralis; assembly: GCF_048772815.1. Taxonomy (NCBI): domain Eukaryota; kingdom Metazoa; phylum Chordata; class Mammalia; order Rodentia; family Sciuridae; genus Callospermophilus; species Callospermophilus lateralis. The sequence goes on from NW_027513087.1 coordinate 1,954,308, forward strand.
AGGTTAAAAAAAATTAATAGAACCATTAAAGAGACCTTAACGAAATTAAGCTTAGAGAGGACATCAAAGGTTGGACTATGCTCCTGCCTTATGCACTGTTTCATGCAAGAAATACTCCCTCTGTTTCTTTGAGTAACCTCACCTCCTATGAAATTCTCTATGGGGCCCCTCCTCCAGTAAGGACCTAACCCCAACTCTAAGACCTACCGATCCCTTCCACACCCCCTTGCTTGACAAACTTAAAGCTCTTGAAAGAACTCAGCGATACCTGTCAAACCAGCTGGCCACTGCCTACCAACCTGGTGAAGAGGAGACTCCACATCGATATCAAATAAGAGACTTCGTCTACATAAGATAACTTCAGGTGTCATTCCTGGAACCCCGATGGACAGGACCATACCAGGTGCTACTTATAAAACCTACAGTGGTAAAGGTAGACGGAATCGCTACCTGGATCCTAATTCTCATCTCAAGCCTGCGCCCTGTCCAGACTCTGGCTTGAAAGTGGAAAAGACTGGTAACCCTTTCAAATTGCATATTGTCCATGTGGATAAGGCTATAGACTCTCCCCTTGGCCACCACTAGTCCTAACCATCATCAGCCCATTCAGCAGCGATGGCTGATCACAAATCCTATTAGACAAGAAGTATGGTCTGTCTTGCAGACAGCCCCCTTAGGGACCTGGTGGCCATCTCTCCACCCAGATATTTGTCAGCTGAGTATACGTCTTTCCAATTGGGATATCTCTGATGAAGAGGATCCCATTAAAATTCCATTAAATTTCTTCCGTACCATAGATAATGGAAACAAACATTATGGATGTAGGGACACGCAAGTCTGATGCAGGTTGGCTAGCCTAGATTACTATGTTTGCCCGGTGGACTATCAAAGCCACAAACAACCACGGCTGTGTGGGGGAAAAGCCGTCTTCTTCCGTAAGTCATGGGATGTGAGCATACAGGGGCTGCCTGGTGGAACCCAAACTCCTCATCAAATTCAGTTCACAGCATTGGCCATATTACCAATTAGACAACCAAAACCGATGGCCCACAGAGGGGTGTCTAGATCCTCAAATTCTGTGTGACTTTTTCAACTTCGGCAAGTGCTCAAAAGGATGGAAGAAAATTCCCCTATGTGTATGCCTTTTCCCTCCTTTGCTCACATCATGAACTATGTTTCTCCAATAGATTCTTCTGCTCCAGACTCTCTGCTGTCACTCTCACATCAACAACCTGATTTCTCCCCTCCAATTACTAGATCAAAAACCCAAACCTCCGCTGGTTCTCAGACCATTGCCCCCTTGCTGAGGTAGCAGGTACTGAGGTACCCTTCCACCCACTCACTCCTCTCTTCTCCTGTCAGTGCCCACACCGGGTCCCACCAGGTCCTCTTACCAGCTAACCCAAAGCTCAAACCAGCTGAGGAGTGCCCTCAGACGCCTATCCAAGTTGTAATAAAAATGGCCTTTAAAGTTGCTTTGTCATCACTAAAAACAGGTTACTAAGAATTTAATGTCCCTCACAGGCTTTTTGGGATACTCACTCCTGTCTTCCCATCTGCTCTACCTGTTCTACTGCTCACGTTTTGTTGCCAGGAAAATCCCAAACCCTTTTCCCATTATTCTTTTATATCTCTTTTTCCTCATTCTCAGAACCACAGAACTGCTCTCACCCCCCGCCTTCCCCGTCTTCCCCTCTGTACCAGGCTCACAGAAAAATCTTAAATGGCCTTCTCCAGAAGTCTTCATCGTGGCTGACTTTAGGACTTTCAGCAACAAAGTCCCTATAAAAGAGTTCAGTGTACATAAACTTCCTCTTTTCGTGTTGCTCTGTTATACTTGGCCACTGGCTGGAAAAATCAGCACTTCTAAGCTAGACACCCCCTTACTAGTTTTTCACAAAATATGTGAACAAGGCCTCTGGCCTTGAGCTGAGGCTTCCAGAGATGGCTACATTTCCAAGATAAAGAAGTTACCAACTGGGCTCCATGGTAACAGCTGGCAGGGAGAAAATAAAAGAGAAGAAAAAAGCTCTCCCCCTCCCAGATGTCCTTAAAAAGTTATCTTTCCCAGAGAAGAGGAAAATAAAAACAGAACCAAAAACTGCTTTTTGTGAACTTCTGCAGACTGTAAATTTCTGAGTCTTTTCTCTTACATGTTGGGTACAAAATTCTGAAACTACCTAAACTTGGGATTCAGGGGATTAATTGATTACAATAGAAGCAATGCCCTCTATATCCGGTTGCAACCAAATAGGACTGTTTCCCTGTCTTCGGTGCTATCTTAGGTGCCTTGCCTTGTCCATACCTACAACAGTATAATTCTATATACTTAAACATTGTTTATTCATAGAATTATCAACAGATGTGATTAATTATGTAATGGTGCAGATGTTTCCCTGAGTGCTCTATCATGAGGCAGGATCATTTAAATTTCAAATAGGGGGGCATAAAACCCGGTTCTGCTGGCAACCTGTATCTTTCACTTTAGCCATCCTATGAGGAATAGTAGTTGCTGCAGAGGTGGGCACAGGTACCACTGCCCTAATCCATGGGACACAACAAATGACCCAATTAGAAGCAGCAATACACCAAAACTTAAAGATATTAAAAAACCACCATCACAGCTTTACAAGAATCTTTAACCTCTCTCTCTGAAGTTGTTTTACAGAACAGGCGAGGGTTCGACCTCCTCTTCATGAGAGAAGGGGCCTTTGTCCTGCATTGAGGGAAGAATGTTGTTATTATGCCTACCATACTGGAGTTGTAAAAGAATCTATGATTAAATTAAGAAGACGCATTGAAGAGCATCAACAAGAGAGAGAGGCCCAAAAAGGGTGGTTTGAGTCTTGGTTCACAGAGTCCCCCTGGTTAACTACGCTTTTATCAGCCCTGGCCGGTCCCTTAATAATCCTCACATTATTGCTAACTGTAGGACCCTGTTTGCTCAACCGTGTAGTTTCCTTTCTCCAAGCTCAAATTGGACAAGTTAAACTTATGGTAATCAGAAATCAATATACCACACTAGCAGACATAAAATGTGACCTCCCCAATGATCACTATTATGATTTAATGTAACCAAAAGAAAGTGGGGAATGAAAGGTAAATAAAATAGGTAATTGTCACTTCCAGTTTTACGGTATGCTTAACAAAACACTGTTGATATCTTGAGAACTGTTTGCTAATCTTGTTCCCTGAATGTGCTGTACCAACTGCAAAACTGCAGAATGTACTCCCTCACCCATTTGCACGCAAACTACCCACTCGCCCTGACCCATCAATAATCTTCCCTCCCTGCCCTCTCCAAGGAAAGTATATAAGCTCTGCTTAAGCTGTTCTCAGGGCTCTCTCCTCTATTCAAGGGAGCTCTGAGCCCCAGCATGCTGGACCCCCATAAACTTTTGGCTGTTGCATTAGACAGTCCCTGGTAGTCTCTTCCTCCGATGCTCGCCTGACATTTACATTGGTAAAATAATAAGTGTGACCATTGCTTCTGTGTCCAAATGTACAAATTAATATTGGGGGTACAAATAGGTGTACCCTGTGATATGAATATAGAGATAATGCATGAATAGGCAATACTGTGAATAAATAATAAAATGGGTTCCAAATTTAATAATGGATTCAATTGATATCTGAAAATATACAGGAAATCTTATATTGATACACATACATTCATTCCAACCAGTTATACATCTAAACGTTATATTAGGATTATGGTTTGTCATGAAAAGTGTGTGAGTTTTGCTTCAAAACTGATTATGAAAGTTGAAAATAATGTGTTTGGAAAGAAGTCTCATGAAAAGACCAGACAAGAAACCTGGAGGAATCCATGTGTTCTGAAGCAGGAAGTTATTGAAAGTGAAACAAATGCCTATAAGTTTGCTAATTTGTGGATGAAATATATATCCTATGATGTGCATAAATTGAAGAAATAGTAATGTACCAGTGTTGAATAAAAATGAACGTCAAAATACACATCATGTCCCATAGTAATCTACTTGCATTGATGTTAGACTGGGTCAGTTACTGTACAAATATTAGTATTTGTATGCAACATTAACTGAAGTTAGTTTTCAGTACTGGAAACAAATATGTATTTCATGTGGATGAATATTTCTGAGAATAATCTTGTGAATACTTGATTATAAATCCATATACATGAACATGAATGAATTTAGGGAGTGTATATAAGACACATATATTTCATATTTTGAAAAACCTGGAGAATATATATATATATATATATATATATATATATATATATATATATATATATACAAAAAAACACACGCAGAGACATTAAATTACCAATATATATGCCAATCGAAATTTATCATGAAATATATATCATCCACAGATGCAAAAATATTTCTTTTACTGAACATGGATTTATGTTTAATGTTGTTCAACTAGGAAGCTCACCCATAGGTTGAATTTTAAGATCCAACAGGGTTTAGGAGGAGTGATCTCTTTCATAATTTGTATCTGCCAAGTCAGCCACCTCACAAGAATGTACATGTGATACCAGGTAGGATTCTATATGTGCATATAAAATTACATGTTCTAAATAGGCTACAGAGAAAGGGAGACAGGAATTTATATATTTATTAACTTTAAAAACACAAGGAGAACTATTTCAATTAAAAATTAACTAGATTTATAACACCTACCCTTCATAATGCAAATGGCAAGTCCAACTATACACCATGCCTTTTTTGAACTGCTTGTATTTCTATTCTGTTTGGGTTAGTTTTCTCCATCATATTAGGATTAGCAGTCAGAGTCTAGTAGTTTATGAGGTACTCTCAGGGATTAAGTATTTTGAATGGAAAATTGGAAAATGAATCTAATGTGTATGCATATATGTGCTACACAAAAATCTTCCCACTCTCATCCACAACAATGCCTTGACATTAACTTCGTCCCAAGTAAGACACAATTAGAGGAGAAAAGTTAGAAAATCTGTGAATGCATATGTGGAATGGAATATACTCAGGAGTTCACAACCTTGGAAGTGGTAGAGCAGTTTCCAAAAGTAAGGCACATGGTAAACACTCCACAAACATGGAGCTCTGCTGGCCTAAAGACTTCTTGATAAACTGCCTCTGAGGTTGGGCACTTGAAATATATGTTGTTGTCAGTAGCTTTAGCTTACTTTCTAGTGAGACCATCAAAGCTGGGTCTGCATCTATGTGACCTGGAGGACATTGTTTCTAATTTTCCAATGAACATGAGGCAGCAGTGCGAATACTCTCTTTGTAGTTAAACTATGGCCACTGGGAGCTAAGTGACTCACCGTGTGAACTGTGAAGCCATTTGGTCCTCCTCCACTTTTCGTGGTGGTTCTTGCTGCTGCACTGGGACTTTGGTATTTTCTTCATGAAATACAAGGAGATCAACTGGGACACAGTGCTGGAGGGAGTTCTGTCACATGTGGAGCTCACGATCTGCATGTGAATGCACCAACCAGGATTTTATCCCACATGGGTTGCCCCTTTGTCCATAGCAACCTGATTCTGAACATTGCCTTGAAATCTCCCTATATAAAAAGATGCCTTTACATGGAAGGTTCTGCTGGCTGTACCATGTCAGTCACAAGCCATTTGGAAGCAAATGGCAGATCCACATAGCCCCACCACACATGTTTTATCACACACCTTCACACCACTGCTCTAGGCCCACTAATTTGCAGGTTCCAACTTACTGGCATCTCTGTTCTACACAATTTTCATGAAACCCAGTCAGTCAAGGCACTGTCTGATACACTCATGATCAGCAATAGGACATCCAAAGATTCTCCAGTGCCACCTGGTCATGGGAATTTCAAAAATTTCATGGTGTTTATCTAGCCATTTTCGAGGATGAAGTTGGAGGAACTTTGGGTTTCAAAAACCATTAAATGTTGAGGAAGCTCATTTCAATGAAACTCTGGAGAACTCTCATAGGCAAGGCCTCCCAAAGAGTGGACAAAAGGTCACATGAAGGCAGTCCAATTGAAGTCTACAATGTGAGGTACATGTGTGTTTTAACTCTCAACTATGGCTGCCAAGACTTTAAGAAGAAAATCATGGATTATCTTGGCTGAGATTCCCAGTGCTCTGTGGCCTTGATCTAAGTTTATAAGGGCTACTTTCATGCGTGGCCTCCTAAAATCCCAACAAAACTCATGGCAATTCTTCTCTGAGGTCAGTTCCAGAACTCAGTCTCTATGTGGATTCACACCAGAGTTCAAGCCTAGGTGGACCCAGTGATTTCTTCCACTCGCCACACAAATGACCAAAATTTAAACGAAAACACTCCCATATGGCCCTCATCTTTTCCACATAGACACTCATCATAACCTCTAGCTGGAGGTTTCTATGAGGGGCGCTGGACAAGACAGTGTCCAAAATAAGCTCCCTTGCCCGTCATTTGCCTAAAGTCAGGGTGGCCTGGAAACCCTTCCTGTGAACCAGGAGTGATCAAATAGGCCTACCATTATTACTGATCCACTTCTCCAATTTGAGGCCTACTGACTGTGGGGTTTAGATTCTTCATGTGGATTGGGGTCATGAGAAAACCCAAGCACCAATGGGCTAGACTCTGAAGGGCTTTGAAGAACTCATTTGACCCAAAGGATTCCTATTCTCACCTTATGGAGGTCAGGAAACTTGCAGAGGAAGGCGAGAGACTTCATCCATAATGAATGCTCTTTTGGCCATTTTGGTTTTGGATGCACACATGGCATCTTTCTTTAGATCCATCAGGTGCTGAGAATCTAAGCCACAGCCTCACACAGGGCCAACAGGCTGATTCAGACACATCCCATTCGAAATCAATTACTCAAAGAGGGACAGGTGATGCCCATTCATTTGCATTAGAGAACTGTTTTATTCAGGCTTCACAACGGGGTGGCCTTGGCAAAGACCTTCCTGACATTTAGTGCTATAGAACAATAGGTAAGCAAAAGTCCCAAAGCAGGGTTTCTCCACTGAGACTTTTCCTGGTAACACTGATATCTGAGTTTTCTGAGATTCTTGCCATTCCCTTCAGCTATCCAGTACATGGCCAAGTCACAGAGCTTGGAGGTGGTACCTATCTTGGTCACAAAATCATGAGCCTATTCTGGAGAGTGGCCAGAATTCAGGAAGAAAACAGGAACTTAGGAAGATTGCAGGTCTTGCCCACAAATAAGGCAATCCACTGTCCTTTTATAAATTGGGCAGCGTGAATGTTGGGAAGCTTTCTCCTAGACACGACACATCCATTGATGCATTTTCTTTTGTAATGTCTACACCCACGGACAAAGTGGGATACACAGACATAGAAACACTTGCCTTGTCAAATGACTTAATAGAAACAGTCCACCCCAAAACAAACAAACCAACTTTCCTACGTATTCTCAGAACATGAGACAAAACCACAAACCCACACTCATTCCCACAAATGCGCCTCCTTCCCCCAAGAAGGTCTGTTACTAACCGGAGTGTCCTCTGCCTGGTGAGCCATTCTTTGTTCACCCGAAATGGCCTGTCTGTTCTCAAATCTGGACTCCTTGGCCCACTCTGTGAAGTTGTCAGGAGCCAGCTTTGAGCTGCCACTACCTGCTTTCTCAGGAAAGACACCTCTTCAGATTTTTTCTGGCATTTGGCCATCTTCACATCTGTAGGTACCAAGAAAGACTGACTCTTTCCATGATAAATCCAAACAAGTGAGATCTCTGTGACTGTTACTGGGCTTGGCCCTGGGTGCCTGGTTTCTGGGATCCCAAGTTCAGAGAGTTCCATCACAAAGAAGTGAGGAAGGTCACTTCCTTCATGAACTGAATGAGCTCACAGCCTTGGCAAACACTTTGTCCTAACAGTTTCTTCCTAGGGTCCCATGAGATGGAGTCTGCCCCTACTTCCTGTGACACTTTCACAAGTTAGAATGGTATATCAACCATAGGTACTGGGGGAGAGATCTCCACACAGGCTTGGTTTTGTCCATTTTGTCTACATTAAAATGCGAGAGGCTTATTCAGACACATCTCTTCATCCTGACAAGGTTATTTGCCATGGAAAATGACTTTTGGTCTCTCAGGTCCTTCATAGCATTCTATATCTTCTTCAGGGATAATTTCTGCATGGATCTTTGAGATTCTCAGCAGGTGGAAGATCCCCTATATTCCTGTATTGTAAGACCAACTCTATCCCTGCACTGCTGTAAAGTTAGATTGAGGGAACAGTGTATGGTTAGTGTTAATATCATGTTCTATTTGGGTTAGGAATCATTCTGCTGGATGAATAATGGTATTGGAAACCTGAGATTTTTACAAGAATATATAGGTGAAATATAAGTATGGAAACAGAAATCTAGGGAAGACTTGAAGCCAAGTAGGACATTGGGCCCTTGAGTAGCATACTTTGCTTTGAATTATATTCTGCACAGATGTCTCAGATAAATCGATATACAAAGAAATAGGATCTTATACACTGGATGATTGAATAACATACAGAATATCCAATAAAAAAGGGATAGTCTGTAGGATTAGCAAGATAGTCAGTAGATTTAGAAAGAAGAGTTAGTATAGCATTTGTACCAAAAGTTCTTTACAAATAAGGTTTCGGGTAGAGAGTGAATGTAAATGTCAGCACAATGACAAATTGGGGAAAATATGTAGGAAAGCAGATATAAATAGAGACATTAGGAAGTCAGTAAAAGTATAAAGTGTGTAATTTGTTTAGACATTTTCAACGGTTTGAGTCTGAATATATAATCTTAGGCAGAAACTAATATGTTGTCACAGATTGGATTGAATTTTGAGAGCATTAGGTAACCAGGACATGGATGTTTTTTATTAATCCATGCTCACTTTTTATTTAGGCTTTGGTAAAATCATAAGTGTGACCTTTGCATTTTGTGTCCAGAATATTATTGTGATAAAATGTATATGTAGATCAGGTCACATGAGTATTCCTTCCACCATTTCTGGGAGCACTATTTTGAAGAAATATAAATTAGTATTGGGGGTACAAAGGGGTATACCCTGTGTCATAGAATATATTGATAATGCATCAATTGACCATCATGTGAATAAAAAATATAACTGGTTCCACTTTAAATAATGGATTGAATTGATATCTGAAAATATAAAAGAAATCTCACATTGATATACAATCATTCACTGCAACCAGTTATACATCTAATGGTAATATTATGGTTGTGGTTTATCCTGAAAGGTGTGTGAGTTTTGTTTCAAAAGTGATTATGGAAATCAAAAATAATGTGTTTGGAAAGAAGTCTCATGAAAAGAATAGTCAAGAAACCTGTAAGAATACATGTGTTCTCAAGCAGGAAGTGATTGAACATTATATATCATACTATATATAATGTGCATAAACTGCAGAAATAGTAATGTACCGGTGATGAATAAAAATGAACATCAAAATACACATCATGTCTCATAGGAATCTACTTGCATTGATGTTAATCTGGGTCAGTTACTGTAGAAATATTAGGATTTTTATGCACCATTCACTGAAGTTACTTTTCACTACTAGGAAAAAAGTATGTATTTAAGTTGGATGAATATTTCTGAGAACAATCTTGTGAAAATTTGATTATAAATCCACATAAATCACAAAACATTATAAACACAAAAGTCACATGGACATTAAAATGTAGCAATATATATGCCAATTTAAATCCATCTTGAAATATATATCATCCACTGATCCAAAAGTATTTATTTAATGAACTTGAATTTATGTATAATGTTGTTCAGCTAGGAAGCTCCCCCATAGATTGAATTTTCTGTTCCAACAGTGTTTAGGATTAGTGATCTCCTAAATGTGTATGCAAATATGTGCTACACAAAAATCTTCCCACTCTCATCCAGAACTATGCCTTGATATTACCTTCACCCCAAGTAAAACACAGTTGGAGGACAAGAGTTAGAAAATCTGTGAATACATATCTGGAATGTAAAATGGTCAGGAGTTCACAACCTTGCAGGTTGTAGAGGAGTTTCCAAAAGTAAAGGACAGGCTTGATAGACCCAACCTGATCTTTTATTAGAATTGGGAGCCATCTTGCCAGAAAGCCGTGAAAAGATAATTTGGGCTTTACTATAAATTACTGCAAATTCTGAACTTGCTTGGAATGCGTGCCCGTGCCTTGAACTCATCCATGCCTGGCTCTCTGACCAGATAACAGTGCTCTCTGAAACATTAGTGACACCTAATATATATTGGCCTTCCCAGGCCAGACAACGACCCTCTCTGAGTCTCTAATGGTCCTCATAATTTCTGATGTTGGGGCCAGCAAAAAAAATGTAAACTACCATTAGTGTGATGCTTTCAAAGTTCTGTTATCTGTAACCCCCTTTTTGTGTAACTTTCTGGGCTATATAGCTGGGCTGTAGGAAAGGTGGTGTTGCTGTCTTGTTCCCGCCATTTTTGGAGGGAGAGGCAGCCTGGCCGGTTTTAATAATAAGCTTGCCTTAATTTGATTTTAATTGGAGTCAGTGGTCTTTTCTTGCATCCTAGTCCAACATTTTGGAGTTCCCCAGTGAGATGACCCTGCCCGACCAGATCACAAGGGCAGACTGCTGAAAATTCTGAAGCTGGCCTTCCCTCCAGGGCTACGGGCTGGGGAGCCACTCTAGGGGGTGCACAACTTGAGATGTTCCAAGGCCTTGGAGTGAGCCGTCGGTCTGGGGAGCACTGCAGTGAACCACCGCACTGAAACTATTAGCAATCACCTGGTGGAGGAGGCCTCCATAGGTAAGTGGCACCTTGATAACATCTTATATCTGGTTAAGGGAGATCTCTTCTAATGACAGAGAGGTGGCCTGGGGAGGCTCACATACACTCCTGTCCAGGACAGTAATGAGAATCGTTCTGTCCTCTGTTCCGTTCTGTAGGGAATTCCTCTGGAAGGTTAGAGAGGTGCCGAGGGACACGCACGTGCTCCTACCCCAGAGCTTTAGCAAGACGTTGAATTGCTCCTCTGTTTTTCTGTTTTGGCACCGGGATTCTGGTTTTTTTTTTTTTTTTTCTTTTTTGTGTGTGTGTGTGTGTGTGTGTTTTGTTCTGTGTTCTATATGTTTTTTTGTTTTTGTGCATTTTGTTTTGTGATTTCTGTGATAAAATCTTAAGGATATTGAACGTGAAAATGGGTAACAAAGCAAGTAAGCCTGACACCCCTTTGGACTGTGTTTTAAGGAACTGTGATGAACTTTACCACCATTTGTTAAGCAGAATGAGAGAAGCCCCTAGCTGGCTGCCTGGAGCACACCCAGTGCAGATGGCAATGCCTGCTGGGGAATGAAGAACTGAGTATCTCCCAGCATCTGCCAAAGCCCTGTTTCTTCAGGGAATTCCCTCCTTCGTTCCCTGCACTGTAAGGATAATGCCGCCTCTGTCTTCTTAAAAAAAGAGAAAAACAAAAAGGGGACACTAAATGCAGTAAAGTCACCATGGAGACACTTTATTTTACATTTCAGGTTGCTCCTCTGTGAAAACATTTGGTCCCCTTGTGGGGACATCTGTGGTGCCACTGGGGAAGGAGATTTTTCTCTTATTTGCTCTGTTTTAAAGGGTTCTGTCTGTCAGCCATTGTCTGGAGTTCATTTCTGCCTGTCTTGTGCCTTTTTTCTGGCCCTTTAAGACATGTGCAATAATGTGTTAATATTATAAATTGTTTCTTGGAAATGATCTTAGCTGAATTTGTGTCTAAATGATGATGTTTCATTGTACCAATCTGGTATCTGAATGGGTTTTTGAAGCATTTCACAATCTTGCAGTTAAAAGTCGGGTTTAGGTAATTGTTTAGTTTATGGTTTCAGATAATTCATTCCAGAGAACATAAATACTTAGGATGGAAAACTAAAGAACTCTGCTTCCAAGTTGGCAAGTAACTTCCCAATCATTCAGTCTTTTTTTCACCAATTTTAAATTAGGTAGCCTGGGAAAATGTCACTGTGTGTACCAGTGTATTAATTTGGACAAGGATACTAAATCATAGTATGATATCTGTTGACAAAACAACTTGTAAAGATATAAAATTTTGTGAATTGTATCTTAAACTTGTATCATAATTTTCAACATCCTAACCTGAAAATAATGGTTAAAATACCTTAGGCCTAAGGTTTCTGCTCAGAATAGCCATTTTTTCCTGCTTCTTCCAGACCTCAGCCAGGGATTATTTTGAAATGCAAATGAAAGTAGCCTGTAAGCTTAGTAGGAGACTTATTTGAGGCCTAAGGAAAAAAAAAAGTAAATTGTATGGTATTTACTTATTACTGGCCAGTCATTTTTTCTAGGACTCATTTTTTTTTCCTTAGATTCTTTATTTATTTTTTGAGCTCATGATTTTGCTCCTACAGACCTAGCTTAATGTTTTTCTGATCAGTAATATCTTTGACCAACTGTGGAATTTTTAAATCATTGCAGTGGAGATTTCACCTGTGAAAAGCTACAAGGCCTTCACTTTTATTATGTGTGCACAATTTGTTATGTGTTGTATGTCTATATATGTATACATATGTCCGTATATCATATATATGATACACAAATTAACATATATAAGGAGCACTCATATTAAAAAGCACTCATAAAAACAATTTTAAAAAGTGGATCCAAAGATCTTTAATTCACGTGATTTAAATGTTTCAATTTAAATTGGGTAAACTGATAAATATAAATTTCTTTAAATTTAAGCTTACAAGTTTTTCTAGGTGTTCAAAAATCTAATAAAGTATTAATGTCTACAAAAGGTCTAATATGCCTATGTTCCAGGACTTTTCTTTCAATCAAAAAAATGGCTTACACTGTTCAAAACATTTGTCTAATATTTTGATAAATAAGTAAAGTAAATTTGATATGGGATTACTCATTCATGAGTACTTTTGTTTGATATCTGATTGATATACTAAGGTCTGTATAAGTTTGTACTAAAGTCTGTATAAGATTGTAAAAATCAGTCATGTGTTAAAGAGACAAAAATTTTTTAAACATAAGTTTACCCATAACATTTAGTTTATTAAGATTTAAATTTTCTAGAGCAGGCAACCATAAAAATTAAACAACTGTTTAATTAAGAACTGTTATTTTAGAGCACTGTACTGCCATTTCTTTAAAAGCTAAACTTGGTTAATGTAGAAACATCAATGTAATTGTGATGCTATTAATGTGCTCATATCTTCCAGTTATAAAACTCTATAAGGTAGAAACTTTAAAAGAGCATTATATCAAGCAGGTGTTCTGAAGTTGTATGGTAAATAAAATATATATTGGGGATTTATTTACCTGTTATCAATAATATATGTAAAGTTTTATGTTACTTTTTACATTGTGGAACAATTTAAATGTATTTTTAAGTTAATGAGACCCTAATCTATGTAAAGGTTAAAATCTTTCAGCCGTACTTTAATTCATGTTTTAGATGTGATATCATATGGTGTGAGCTAATGTTCATGTGACCTCAAAAAATTTATGTAAACTTTGTAAAATGATATTTAAAAAACAAAGATCAGCTTTAGAACTAAAGCATTTAAGGTTTATAAGGAGCCCTGCTTACCTGAGATAAGACTCTCTGTCCCATCTTACTACATGTGAGAATGACTACGGAAGCAGTAGGTCAGATTTTATTTCATTTAAAGTTATGTTCAATTTTTTTTTCTGTCAAGATTACTAGGATCTCAAAAAGATGATATGATATATAACTCACCCAAAAAATTCAGGGTAGCTATTACATGAACTAAGTATTTTTACTCTTGTTAAAAAAATTTTATTTTTTAATTTCCTTATAAGTGATCTAAAGATTCCCTGTTGGTGTTTTACAGAAGTGTTGCTTTAAGAACACAACATGGGTTAATTTAAGATAATAAGTCATCAACTACAAGACAGACAGAATAATAAGATCCCAATTAATAATATATAAATAATTATAAACTTATAGACATTAAAGCACAGTACTCTTAATATATGGCTGTTAAAATTCATTTGCTGGTTGTTTCAGATTAGGATTGAAAATTAAAGTTAAATAAAAAGGTCCAAAAAAAACGATATTTGACTCTTGCCCTCTGAGTCAGTCTGAATCCAGGGAACAAGGGATTTCTCTATGAGCTTTGCAACTCTGGGCCACATAACCTCCCGATCAGAGAGATTAATGAGACCACTGGAGAACAGAAAGCCAATCAGTGCATTTGCTACAAAGAGGTGAGTCATCAGGAAAGGGAGACATCCCTGATGCTTCTGAGGGAAGCCACATGGTCAAGCAAGACCTGGACCCACATAGCTCAAATTGCACTAGCAGAACTGAGAAGCTGCTCTCAAGTTTCCCAAAAAATGACTCCCATAAAAGCTCAGCTGACTGCTAACAATAGATAGAAACAAAAGTCAGTTTGACTGCTTCATCTTAAACACTTAGCAAAGACAGTTAAAACCAAAATAAGCCAATCCTGGGCATTTTAAATAATAATAATAATAATAATAATAATAATAATAATAATAATAATAATTTAAGGTATACACTTTATGTTAGCCTCCCAAAATAAGTAAAACTGTTGGCTACAAAGAAGGATTCTCAGAGAGGAATGCCTGATAACTATAAAAATAGACTATCAAGAGGAGCTTCCAGAGGCAGAAGTTTTTAGTTTAAGGCCTACAGATATTCCTAACCTACACAGGTAGGCTTGGTGTTTGCTAGTACAATTATCCAGCCCTGAGTAACAGAATTAAATGTTTCTCTATTAAACACAGAGGTCATACTAGTGAAAGGATTCTGCAAAATCAGATGACATTAAATTATTAAACTGTATATTATGGGGAGGGACAACTGTATCACTAAAAGTTAAATATTAAGTTCACAATCCTGATAATTGGGGATATTAAAGACTAGTGAGGGTACTTCATACAGTGACATGATCCAGCTACTGCAACATTTATTCAATACTCATGTTTTTTGTTTCTCTCATAGAAGAACCAATCCCCAGATGACTTTACAACCTGTTCTTCCTCAACAAGACTTCAAAAAGAACTGACTTCAAAAAGGCAACTCATGTCCCTCACGCCATGCACACTCATGTCACCCTTTCTCAGCTGAGAAAAAGCCAAAATGAGAGACTACTCTCAACTTACACCAATGGAGCCAAAAATAAATAGACTATCAATATAAGTAATTAATTAAGTCAGGTAATATCAGGGAGACTGGTTTTCGGTGAGTTCTAAAAATTTGGTGACTGTTAACTGAGGGATTAAAATTTCCTCAGTGCTTTTCCACTAACCTATCAAGGATTACAAAGGGACACATAAAAAAAGGGGGGAATGATACACCCAACCTTACCTTTTATTAAAATTGGGAGCCATCTTGCAACAAAGCCATGAAAAAATCATTTTGGCTTTACTGTAAATTACTGCAAATTCTGAACCTGCTTGGAATGACTGCCCGTGCCTTGAACTCACCCGTGCATGGCTCTCTGACCAGATAGCAGCCCTCTCTGAAACTTTGTCACACCTCATAAATATTGGCCTTTTGTGGCCAGACAATGACCCTCTCTGAGGCTCTAATGGTCCTCATAAATTTTGATGTTGGGGCTAGCAAAAAAAAAAAAAAATGTAAACTCCCATTAGTGTGATGCTTGTCAGAGTTCTATTATCTGTTACCCCATTTTTGTGTAACTTTCTGGGCTACAAACCTGGGCTGTAGTAAAGGTGGGGTTGCTCTCTTGTTCTCGCAATTTTGGGAGGGAGTGGCAGCCCAGCCAGTGGAAATAATAAGCTTACTTTAATTTGATTTTAATTGGAGTCAGTGTTCTTTTCTTACATCCTGGTCTAAGAGGTAAACACTCCACAAACATAGAGCTCTGCTGGCCTAAAAACTTCTTGAGAAACTGCCTCTGAGGTTGGATACTTTAAATATATTTTGTTGTCAGAAGGTTTAGCTTCTTTTCTAGTGAGACCATCAAAGCTGGGTCTGCATCTATGTGAATGGAGAGCATGGTTTCTTATTTTCCAATGAACATGAGGCAGCAGTGCTGAATTATCTCTTGGTAGGTAAACTGTGGCCATTGGGGGCTAAGTGTCTCCCTGTGTGGACTGTGAAGCCATTTTATCATCCTCCATTTTTGTGGTGTTTCTTGGTGCTGCACTGGGAGTTTGGTATTTGCTTCACGAAATACAAGGAGTTCAACTGCAACACAGTGCTGGAGGGAGTTCTGTCACGTGTGGTGGGTCAGAAACTGCAGGAGAATGCACCAACCAGACTTCTATTTCACATAGCTTTTTCCTTGACCATACCCACCTGATTCTGAACATTGCCTTGAAACCTCTCCATATAATAAGATGCCTTAACATGTAAGGTTCTGCTGGATGCACCATGGCAGCCAAAAGGCATTTGGAAGTCAATTGGAAATCCACACGGCCCCACCTCAGATATTTTATCACACACCTGCACACCACTGCTCTGGGCCCACTATTCAGCAGTGCAAATTACTGGCATCTCTGTTCTTCACCATTTTCATGAAACCCAGTCAATCAAGGCACTGTCTGGTACACTCATGATCAGCAACAGGAGATCCAAAGGTTCTCCAGTGCCACCTGGTCATGGGAGTTTTAAAAATTTCAGGGTGTTTATCTAGCCACTTTTCAAGGATGAAGTTGGAGAAACTGTGGGTTTCAATTCATTCAGGAACCATTTAATGTTGAGGAACCTCATTTCAATGAATGCTCTGGAGAACTCTCAAAGGCAAGGCTTCCCAAAGAGTAGCCAAACGGTCACATGAAGCCCAGCCCATTAAGGTCTACAAAGTGAGGTCCATCTGTGTTTTGACTTTCAACTATGCCTGTCAAGTCTTTCAGAATAAAATCATGTGATATCCTGGCTGAGATTCCCAGTGATCAGTCGAAAGCTACCCTTGGCCTAGATTTCAGTTTCCAAGGGCGACTCTCATGCGTGGCATTCTAAAATCGCAACACAATTCATGACAATACTTCTCTGAGGTCAGTTTCAGAACTCAGTCTCTAAGGGGAATCATACCAAAGTTCCAGCCCTGGTGGATCCAGTCATTTCTTCCAACTGCTAGAAAAATGAACACAATTAAAACCAAAACACTCCCACATGGTCCTCACCTTCTTCCATATAGACACTCATTATAACCTCTGGCTGGAGGTTTCCATGAGGGGTGCAGCACAAGACGGTATCCAAAACAAGCTCCCTTGTCCCTTATTTGCTTAAAGTCAGCTAGGCCTGGACACCATTCCTGTGAACCAGGAGTGATAAAATAAGCCTGGCCTTAATACTGCTCTGCTTCTCCAATTTGAGGCCTACTGACTGTCAGGTATAGATTCTTTATGTGATTTGGAATAATGAAAAAACCCAAGCTCATATGGGCTAGCCTCTCCAGGGCTTTGAAGAACTCATTTGACTCAAAGGATCCATATTCTCACTTGATGGAGATCAGAAACCTATCAGAGTAAGGCAAGATACTCCATACACAGTGACTGATCTTTTTGCCATTTTGGTTTTGAAAGCACACATGGAATCTTTCTTTAGTTCCAACAGGTGCTGAGAATCTAAGCCACTGCCTCACACAGGGCCAAGTGGCTGATTCAGACACATCCCTTTCCAAAGCAATTAAGCAAAGATACACAGGTGATGCCCATTCATTTCCATTTGAAAACTGTTTTCTTAAGGCTTCACAAATTGGAGGACTGAGGCAAAGACCTTCCTGGCACTCAGAACAACAGAAAAATAGGTAAGCAAAAGGCCCAAAGCAGGGTTTCTCTACTGAGACTTTCTTTGTCACACTGTTATCTGAGTTTTCTGAGATGCTTGCTATTCCATTCAGCTATCCAGTACATGGACATGTCACAGAGCTTGGAGGTGGTACATATCTTGGACAGAAAACCATGAGCCTACTCTGGAGAGTGGCCAGAATTCAGGAAGAAAACAGGAACTTCAGAAGATAGTGGGTTTTGCCCGTCCCTAAAGCAACCTGCAGTCCACTCATAAATTGGACAGGATGAATGTTGGCAAACTTTCTACTAGACAGGACACATCCATTGATGCATTATCTTTTATAATGTCTACAACCACGGACACAGTGGGATACACAGGCATACCAACAATCGCCTTGTCAAATGACTTACTATAAACAGTCCACTCCAAAACAAACAAACCGCCTTTCTTACCTATTCTCAGAACATGAGACTAAACCACAAAATCACAACCACACCCACAACGACACCTCCTTTATTCAAGTAGGTCTGTGACTAATTGGAATGTACTCTGACTGATGGGCCATATTATGTTTTCTTGAAATGGCCTGTCCTTCTCAGATCTGGTCTCCTTGGCCAACACTGTGAAGTTTTCAGGAGCCAGTGGTGAGCTACTACCTGCTTTCTCAGGAAATTCCCCTTTTCAGAACTCTCCTGGCATTTGGCAATCCTCACATCAGTAGGTACCAAGGAAGACTTACTCTGTCCTTGGTTATTCCAAACAACTGAGCCCACTGGGAAAGAAACTGGGACTGACTCTGGGTGCCTGGCTTCCTGGATCCCAAGTTCAGAGAGATCCGTCATCAAGGAAGAGAGGTAGGTCACTTCATTCAGGAACTGAATGAGGTTACTGCCGTGGCAACCACTTTGTCCTAACAATTGCTTTCAAGGGTCCCATGAGATGGAGGCTGCCCCTACTTCCTGTGACACTTTCACAAGTTAGATTGGTATATCAACCATTGGCACCTGGGAACAGCTCTCCACACAGGCCTGGTTTGGTCCATCTTCTCTACATTAAGAAGAGAGAAGCTGATTCAGACACAACCCTTCATCCTGACCAGGTTGTTTGCCATGGAGGATGACTTTTGCTCTCTTAGGTCCTCCATAGCTGCTTACAACTTCTCCAGGAATCATTTCTGCATGGACCTTTGAGTTTCTCAGCATGTGGAAGATCCCCTATATTCCTGTATTGTAAGACCAACTCTATCCCTGCTCTTCTGTAAAGTTAAATTGACTGAACAGTGTATGGTTAGGTTAACTAACAGGTTCGATTTGGATTAGGAATCTTTCTGCGTGATGAATAATGGTATTGGGAAACTGCGATATTTACAAGAATATATAGGTGAAATATAAGTATGAAAACAGAAATCTAGCTAAGATATGAAGCCCAAAAGGGCATTGGGCCCTTGATTGGGATACGTAGCTTTGAATTATGTTCTGCACTGATGTGTCAGGTAAATCGATATACAATGGCTTAGGTCCTTGTACCATGGATGATTAAATGTAGAAGAGAACTTCCAGTCAAAAGGGATAGTCGGTAGGATTCGGAAGATTCTCAGTAGGTTTAGAAAGAAGAGTGAGTATAGGATTTGGACCAAATGTTGTTTAGCAATAGGGTTTCCGGTAGACAGTGAATGTTAATGTCAGCACAAGTGAAGAGACTGTCACAATGATGAACTGGGGAAAATAGTTAGGAAAGCTGATATCAATAGAGACATTACGAAATCAGGCAAAGTATAAAGTGAGTGATAGGATTAGATATTTTCAACAGGGTTGAGTTTGAATATATAATCTAAGAAAGAAACAAATATGTAGTGACCAATAGGATTGACATTTGACAGCATTAGGCAACCTGGACATGGATGTTTAGTAATCCATGCTCACTTTTCATTTAGTCTTTGCTACAATCTTAAGTGTGACCTTTGCTTTTTTTTGTCCAGAATATTACTGTGATAAAACGTACATGTAGATCAGGTGACATGACTCTTTCTTCCACCATTTCTGGCAGCAACATATTCAAGACGTATAAATTAGTAATGGGGGTAAAAAAGGTGTACCCTTTGTCTGTGCATATAGAGATACTGCATGAATAGACCATACTGTGAATAAATAATATATCTGGTTCTGACTTTAAATAATGGATTGAAATTATATCTGAAAAAATACAGGAAATCTTATATTGACATACAAACATTCATTCCAACCAGTGAAATATCTAATGGCCACATTAAGTTTATGGTTTAACATGAAGGATGTGTGAGTTTTGCTTCAAAAGTGATTATGGTAATCGAAAATAATGTGTTTGGAAAGAAGTCTCATGAAAAGACCAGTCAAAAAACCTGGAGGAATACATGTTTTATGAAGCAGGAAGTGATTGTGAAACAAATGCGTATAAATTTGTGAACTTGTGGATGAAATATATATTTCCTATGATTTGTAAAAACTGAAGCAATAGTAATGTACCAGTGTTGAATGAAAATAAACGTCAGAATACACATCATGTCCCATACGAATCTACTTGATTGATGTTAATCTGGGTCAGTTACTGTACAAATATTAGGATTTGTAAGCACCATTTACTGAAGTTAGTTTTCAGAACTATGAAACAAATGTGTATTTCAGGTGGATGAATATTTCTGAGAATAATTTTGTGAAAAGTTCATTATAAATCCACATTTTTGAACATGAATGAACTTAGGGAGTGTATTTAAGATACATATATTTCATATTTTAAAAATCAGGACAGTGTATATATATATATATATATATATATATTCATAATTATATATATGTGTATATATATACACATATAATTATATATATGTATATACACACACACACACACACACACACACAAAACACACACACAGACATTAAAATGTAGGAATATATATGCCAATCGAAGTTCATCATAAAATATAGAGCATCCACAGATGCAAAAATATTTATTTTACTGAACAAGGATTTATGTATAATGTTGTTCTACTAGAAAGCTCACCCATAGTTTGAATTTTCAGTTCCAACAGCGTTTAGAGGAGTGATCTCTTCTCACTAGTTGTATCTGCCAAGTCAGTCACCTCACAAAAATGAACGTGTGATACCAGGTATTCTATATAAGCATATAAAAATACATGTGCTGAATAGGCTACAGAGAAAGGCAGAGAGGAATTTACATATTTGTTAACTTTAACAACACATGGAGAACTATTTCAATTAAAAATTGACTAGATTTATAACACCTACCATTTATCATGCAAATGGCAAGTCCAACTATACCCCATGCCTCCTCTGAACTGCTTGTATTTCTATTCTGTTTTGGTTGTTTTCCTCCATCATATTTGGATTAGTAGACAAAGTATAGTAGGGTATGTGTTATTGTCAGGGATTCAGTATTTTCAATGGAATATAGGAAAATGAATCCAACGTGTATAAAATATATGCTACACAATTATCTTCCCACTCTCATCCAGAACAATGCCTTTACATTACCTTCACCCCAAGTAAGACACAATTAGAGTAGAAGAGTTTGAAAATCCATGAATGCATATATGGGGTGGAAACAGTACAAAGAAACAAATACGTATTTCAGGTGGATGAATATTTCTGAGAATAATCTTGTGAAAAGTTGATTATAAATCCACAACATAAATATGAATGAATTTAGGAAGTGTGTATTAAGACACATATTTCATGTTTTGAAAAATCTTGAGAGTGTATATATATATATATATATATATATATTTATATACACACAAAGAGAGAGACATTAAAAATTGCAATATATATGCCAAACGAAATTCACCATGAAATGTATATCATTCACAGATCCAAATATATTCATTTTACTGAACATGGATTTATGTATAATCTTGTTCAACTAGGAAGCTCACTCACATTTGAATTATCATTTCAAGCAGCGTTTAGGAGGAGTGATCTCTTCTTCCAATTTGTATGTGCCACGTCAGCCACCTCACAAGAATGTACGTGTGGTACCAGGTAGGATTCTATATGTGCATATAAAAATACGTGTGCTGAATAGGCTACAGAGAAAGGGGGACAGGAATTCACTTATTTGTTAACTTTAAAAACGCATGGAGAACTATTTCTACATATAATAGACTAGATTTATAACTGCTACACTATACCATGCAAAAGGCAACTCCAACTATAAAACATACCTCCTCTAAACTGCTTGTATTTCTATTCTGTTTGTGTTATTTTTCTCCATCATATTAGGATTAGTAGTCAGAGTCTAATAGGGTATATGTTAGTTTCAGGGATTCAGCATTTCTAATGGAAAATAGGAAATTGAATCCAATGTGTATGCAAATATGTGCTACACAAAAATCTTCCCACTTTCATCCAGAACAATGCCTTGACATTACATTCTTCTCAAGTAAGACACAATTAGAGGATAAGAGCTAGAAAATCTGTGAATATATCTGGAATGGAGAATACTCAGGAGTTTACAACTTTGGAGGTGGTAGAGAAGATTCTAAAAGTAAGGGACAGGGTAAACATTCCACAAACATGCAGCTCTGCTGGCCTAAATGCTTTTTGAGAAACTGCCTCTAAGGGTGGGCACTTGAAATATTTGATGTTCTGAGGAGATTTAGTTCCTTTGTAGAGAGACCATCAAAGCTGGGTCTGCATCTATGTTACTTGGAGGACATGGTTTCTTATTATCCAATGAACATGAGGCAGCGGTGCTGAATTCTCTCTTTGTAGGTAAACTATGGACACTGGGGTCTAAGTGTCTTTCAGTGTGGACTGTGAAGCCAATTGGTCATCCTCCACTTTTCGTGGTGTTTCTCGCTGCTCCGCTGGGAGTTTGGTATTTACTTCAAGAAACACAAGGAGTTAAAATGGGACAGAGTGGTGGAGGGAGTTCTTTAAGGTGTGGTGAGTCAGGGTCTTCAGGAGAATGCACCAACCCAGGTTCTATCCCACGTAGATTGCCCCCTTGAGAATAGCAATATGATTCTGAACATTGCAGTGAATCCTCTCCATATAACAAGATGCCTTTACATATATGGGTCTGCTGGCTGCACCATGTCAGTCACAAGCCATTTGGAAGCCAATGGCTGATCCACATGGACGCAACACAGATGTTTTATCAGACAATTGCATACCACTGCTCTAGGCCAAGTACTCACCAGGCTCCAACTTACTGGCATATCTGTTCTACACCATTTTCATGAAACAAAGTCAATCAAGGCAGTGTCTGGTATACTCGGGATCAGAAACAGGACATCCAAAGTTTTTTCAGTGCCAGCTGAACATGAAAATATCAAAAATTTCATGGTAATTTTCTAGCCATTTTTCACGGATGAAGTTTGCGGCTCTGAGGGCTTCAATTAATTCAGGAACCATTAAATGGTGAAGAAGCTAATTTCAATGAAAGCACTGGAGCACTCTCACAGGCATGGTTTCCCTAAGGGTGGCCAAAATGTCACATGAAGCCAGGCCCATTGAGATCTACAATGTGAGGTCCATGTGTGTTTTAAACTCAAATATGGCTGCCAAGTCTTTAAGAAAAATTGTATGTAATATCCGGGCTGAAATTCCCAGTGTTCTGTGGAAATCCAACCTGGGCCTAGATCTCAGATTCCAAGGGCGACTCTCATGTGTGGCCTCCTAAAATCCCAACACAATTCATGGCAATACTTCTCTGAGGTCAGTTAAAGAACTCAGTCTCTAAGGGGAATCACACCAGAGTTCAAGCCCAGTGGAACAGTCATCTCTTCCAACCGCCACACAAATGACCACAATTAAAACCAAAACACTCCCACATGGTCCTCATCTTCTTCCATATAGACACTCCTTATAATGTCTGGCTGGAGTTTTCAATGAGGTCCACAGCCCAAGTCAGTGTCCAAATTAAGGTCCTGTTCCCCTCATTTGTCTAACATCAAGGTGGCCTGGACACACTTCCTGTAAACCAGGAGTGATCAAATAGGCCTGCCATTAATACTGCTCGGCTTTTTCAATTTGAGGCCTTCTGACTCTGTGGTTTAGATTCTTTATGTGAATTTGAGTCATGAGAAAACCCAAGCCCCTGTGCAGAGATTTGAAGAACTCATTTGGCCCAAAGGATTCCTATTCTCCCTTGATGGAATTCAGGATCCTAATAGAGGAAGGTAAAAGAATTCATTCACAATGAGTGAATATTTGCCATTTTGGTTTTGGATGCACACATGGGACCTTTCTTTTGATCCATCAGGTGCTGAGAATCTAAGCCACAGCCTCACACAGGGCCAAGAGGCTGATTCAGACACATCTTTTTTCAAAGCAATTAAGCAAAGAGCCACAGCTGATGCCCTTCATTTCCTTTTGAAAAAATGTTTTCCTCAGGCTTCCCAAAGGGGTGGCCAGAGGGAAAGACATCCTGAGATTCAGGGCAACAGAACAATAGGTTAGCAAAAGAGCCAAAGCAGGGTTTCTCCACTGAGACTTTTCTGGTCACACTGATATCTGAGTTTTCTGAGATGTTGGCCATTCCCTTCAGATATCCAGTACATGGCCATGTGACAGAGATTGGAGGTGGTACATATCTTGGACACAAACCCAAGAGCCTATTCTGAAGAGTTGTCAGAATTCAGAAAGAAAACAGGGACTTAAAAAGGTAGTAGGTGTTGCCTATCGATATGGAAACCACGCTCCATTCATTAAATGGGCAGGATGAATACTGGGAAGCTTTCTACTAAAGAGGACACAGGCATTGATGCATTCTCTTTTATAATGTATACAACCACGGACACAGTGGGATACACAGAAATAGAAACACTCACCATGTAAAACGACTTATTAAAAACAGTTCACTCCAAACCAAAGAAACCTCCTTTTCTACCTATTCTCAGAACAGAGACAAAACCACACACCCACACTCAAAAAGACACCTCCTTCCCCAAAGTAAGGCTGTGATTATCCGGAGTGTCCTCTTACAGGTTTGCCATACTATGTTTCCCCGTTAATGGTCTGTCCTGTCTCAGATCTGGTCTCCTTGTCCAACTCTGTGAAGCAGTCAGGAGCCAGGGGTGAGCCACTACATACTTAGTCAGGAAAGGCCCGTGTTCAGATCTTTCCTGGCATTTGGCCATCCTCACATCAGTCAGTACCAAGAAGACTGACTCTGTCCTTGGTGATTCCAAACAAATGAGACCACTTGGACTGGGACTGGGACTGGCTCTGGTGCTTGGTTTCCTCGGTCCCAAGTTCAGAAAGTTCCATCAACAAGGAAGTGAGGTAGGTCACTTCCTTCAAGAACTGAATGAGGTCACTGCCTTGGCAACCACTTTGTCCTAACAGTTGCTTCCAAGGGTCCCATGAGATGGAGGCTGCCCCTAATTCCTTTGACACTTTCACAACTTAGAATGGTATATCAACCTTAGGCACCCGGGAACAGCTCTCCACACAAGCCTGGTTTGGTCCATCTTCTCTCCATTAAGAAGAGAGAGGCTGATTCAGACACAACCCTTCATCCTGAACAGGTTGTTTGCCATGGAAAATGACTTTTTGTCTCTCAGGTCCTTCATTGCTGCCTACATCTTCTCCAGGGATCATTTCTGCATGGACCTTTGAGGTTCTTAACAGGTGGAGCATCCCCTACATTCCTGTATTGTAAGAACAATCTGTCTCTGCTCTTCTGTAAAGTTAGATTGAGTGAACAGTGTATGGTTAGGGTTAATTTCATGTTCGATTTGGGTTAGGAATCATTCTGCTGGATGAATAATTGTATTGGGAACCTGTGATATTTATAAGAATATCGAGGTTAAATATATGTATGAAAACAGAAATTAAAGTAAGATTTGAATCCCAGAAGGGCTTTGGGCAGTTGATTGGGATATTTAGCTTTGAATTGTGCACATATGTCTCAAATAAATCGATATACAATGGCAGAAGAACTTGAACCTTGGATGATTGAATGCTGAAGAGAACATCCAGTCAAAAGGGATTGTCGGTAGGATTAAGAAGATAGTCGTTATGTTTAGCAAGTAGAGTTAGTATAGGATATGTAACAAAAGTTCTTTAGCAATTTTTTTTTCGGGCAGTGAGTGAATATAAATGTCAGCACATATGAAGAAATCAGACACAATGATGAAATGGGGAAAATTTGTAGAAAAGCAGATATCAATAGAGACATTAGGAAATCAGGCAAAGTATAAAGTGAGTGATAGGATAAGACATTTTCAACAGGGTTGAGATTGAATATCTAATCTTAGGAAGAAACAAATATGTAGGTCACCAATAGGATTGACATTTGAGAGCATTAGGCAACATGGACATGGATGTTGTTAGTAATCCATGTTCACTTTCCATTTAGACTTTGGTACAATCCTAAGTGGGACCTTTGCATTTTGTTTCCAGAATATTACTGTGATAAAATATGTATGTAGATCAGATGACATGATTATTTCTTCCACCATTTCTAGGAGCAGTATTTTGAAGACGTATAAATTAGCATTGGGGGTAAAAAGAGGTGTACCCTGTTTCTATGAATATACAGATAATGCATGAATAGACCTTAATTTCAATAAATAATATAACTTGTTCCACTTTAAGTAATGGATTGAATTGATATCTGAAAATATATAAGAAATCTTATATTGATATGCAATCATTCATGACAACCAGTTATACACCTAATGTTAATATTAGGTTACGGTTTATCATGAAGTTTGTGTGAGTTTTGCTTCAAAAGTGATTATGGAAATCGAAAATAATGTGTTTGGAAAGAAGTCTCATGAAAAGGCCAGTCAAGGAACACCGAGGAATTCATGAGTTCTGAAGAAGGAAGTGATTGAAATTGAAAAAAAATGACGATAAATTTGCTTACTTGTGGATGAAATATTATAATATGATGTGAATAAACTGAAGAAATAGTAATGTACCAGTGTTGAATAAAAATGAACATCAAAATACACATCATGTCCCACAGGAATCTACTCGCATTGATGTTAAACTGTGTCAGTTACTGTAGAAATATTAGGATTTCTTTGCACCATTCACCAAAGTTAGTTTTCTTTTTTTTTTAATTTTTATTTATGCTTGTTCAAAACATGACATAGTTCTTGATATATAATATTCCACACTGTGATTCAAGTAGGTAATGAACTCCCATTTTTACCCCGTAAACAGATTGCAGAATCACATCAGTTACACATCCATTGATTTACATATTGCCATACTAGTGTCTGTCGTATTCTGCTGCCTTTCCTAACCTCTACTATCCCCCTCCCCTTACCTCCCCTCCCCTCTTCTCTCTCTACCTCTTTACTGTAATTCATTTCTCCCCCTTGTATAATTTTTTCCTTTCCCTCACCTCCTCTTTTATGTAATTTATATAACCCTGAGGGTCTCCTTTTATTTCCATGCAATTTCCCTTCTCTCTCCCTTTCCCTTCCTCCTCTCATCCCTGTTTAATGTTAATTTTCTTCTCATTCTATTCGTCCCTACTCTGTTCTTAGTTACTCTCTTTATATCAATAAAGACATTTGGCATTTGGTTTTACGGATTGGCTAGGTTCACTTAGCATAATCTGCTCTAATGCCATCCATTTCTCTGCAAATTATATCATTTTGTCATTTTTTAATGCAGAGTAATACTCCATTGTGTATAAATGCCACATTTTTTATCCATTCATCTATGGAAGTGCATCTAGGTTGGTTCCACAGTCTTGCTATTGTAAATTGTGCTGCTATGAACATCAATGTAGCAGTGTCCCTGTAGCATTATTTTTAGGTCTTTAGGGAATAGACTGAGAAGGGGAATACCTGGGTCAAATGGTGGTTCCATTCCCAGTTCTACAAGAAATCTCCATACTGCTTTCCAATTTGGCTGCACCAATTTGCAGTCCCACCAGCAATGTACAAGTTTACCCTTTTCTCCACATCCTCACCAGCACTTGTTGTTGTTTGAGTTCATAATAAATATCTGGAATGGAAAATGCTCAGGAGTTCACAACCTTGAAGGTGGTAGAGGAGTTTCCAAAAGTAAGGGACAGGGTAAATACCACAAACATGGAGCTGTGTCGGCCTTAAGACTTCTTGAGAAAATGCCTCTGAGGTTGGGCACTTGAAATATATGTTGTTGTCAGGAGCTTTAGCTTCCTTTGTAGTGAGACCATCAAAGCTGAGTCTGCATCTATGTGACCTGAAGAACATGGTTTTTTATTTTCCTATAAACACGAGGCAGCAGTGCTGAATTCTCTCTTTGTAGGCAAACTGGGGCTACTGGGGGCTAAGTGTCTCCCCGTGTGGACTGTGAAGCCATTTGATCATCCTTCACATTTCGTCATGTTATTTGATGCTGCACTGAAAGTTTGGTATTTACTTTACGAAATAAAGGAGTTTAACTGCGATACAGTGCTGCAGGGAGTTCTGTCACGTGTTGTGGTCAGGATCGGCAGGAGAATGTACCAAGCAGGCTTCTATCACACATAGTTGCCCCCTTGACCATAGCAATATGATTCTGAACATTGCCCTGAAACCTCTGCATTCAACAAGATGCCTTTACATCCAAAGGTCTGCTAGCTGCACATGTCAGTCACAAACCATTTCTAAGCCAATGGCAGATCCACGTGGCCCCACCACAGATGTTTTTTCACACACCTACACTCTACTGCTCTGGGCCCACTACTCAGCAGGCTCCAACTTACTGGCATCTCTTTTCTACACCATTATCATGAAACTCAGTCAAACCAGACACTGTCTTGTATACTCATGATAAGCACCAGGACATCAAATGGTTTTCCAGTGCCAGCTGGTCATGGAAATTTCAAAAATTTCATGATATTTTCTAGCCATTTTTCAAGGATGAAGTTGGAGGTACTGTGGGTTTCAATTCATTCAGGAACCATTAAATGTTGAGGAAGCTCATTTCAATGGAAGCTCTAGAGAACTCTCACAGGCAAGTCTTCCGAAAGAGTGGTCCAATGTCACATAAAGCCAGCCACATTGAGGTCTACAATGTGAGGTCCATGTGTGTTTTGACTCTCAACTATTGCTTCCAAGTCTTTCAGAATATAATCAAGTGATATCCTCGCTGAGATTCCCAGTGCTCTGTGGAAAGCCACCCTGGGCCTAGATCTCAGTTTCCAAGGGTGACTCTCATGTGTGGCCTCCGAAAATCCCAACACAATTCATGGCAATACTTCTCTAAGGTCAGTTCCAGAACTCAGTCTCCAAGGGGAATCCCACAAGAGTTGAAACCCAGGTGGACACAGTCATCTTTTCCAACTGCCATACAAATGACCACAATTGAAACCAAAACACTCCCACATGGCCCTCATGTTTTTCCATATAGACACTCATCATAACCTCTCGCTGGAGGTTTCCATGAGGGGCGCAGACCAAGACACTGTCCAAAATAAGCTCCCTTGCCCCTAATTTGCCGAAAGTCAGGGTGGCCTACACACCCTTACTGTGAACCAGAACTGATCAAATAGGGATGTAGTTAATACTGTTCTGCTTTTCCAATTTGAGGCCTACTGACTGTCAGGTATAGATTCTTTATGTGATTTGGAGTCATCAGAAAACCCAAGCACTTCTGCAGGGGTTCAAAGAACTCATTTGAACTAAAGGATCCTGATTCTTACTTGATGAAGGTCAGGAATCTAATAGAGGAAGGCAAGAGACTCATTTGCCATTTCTGTTTTGAATGCACACATGGAATCTATCTTTAGATGCATCAGGTGCTGAGAATCTAAGCCACAACCTCACACAGAACCAAGAGGCTGATTCAGACACATCCTTTTACAAAGCAATTAAGCAAAGAGCAACAGGTGATGCCCATTCATTTTCATTTGAAAACTGTTTTCTTCAGGCTTCCCAAAGGGGTGGCCAGAGGCAAAGACCTTCCTGACATTTAGGGCAACAGAAAAACAGGTAAGCAAAAGACCCAAAGCAGGGTTTCTCCACTGAGACTTTCCTGGTCACACTGATATCTGAGTTTTCTGAGATGCTCCCCATTCACTTCAGCCATCAAGTACATGGTCATGTCACAGAGCTTGGGGTTGTATATATCTTGGACACAAAACCATGAGCCTATTCTGGAGAGTGGCCAGAATTCAGGAAGAAAACAGGATCTTAGGAAGATAGTAGGTTTTGCCCATCCAGAAGGCAAGCCGCGGTCCATTCATCAATTGGGCAGGATGAATGCCAGGAAGCTTTCTACTAGACAGGACACATCCATTAATTCATTCTCTTTTCTAATGTCTACAACCACAGACACAGAGGGATACACAGACATAGAAACACTCACATGTCAAACGACTTACTAGAAACAGTGCAATCCAAACCAAACAAACTGCATTTTCTACCTATTCTCAGAACATGTGACAAAACCACAAAACCACAACCACTCCCACAAAGGCACCTCCTTCCCCCAAGTAGGTCTGTGACTATCCAGAGTGTCCTCTGACTGGTGGGCCATACAATGTTCTCCCGAAATGTCCTGTCCTGACTCAGATCTGGTCTCCTTGGCCAACTCTGTGAAGTTGTCAGGAGCCAGCGGTGAGCCACTACCTGCTTTCTCAGAAAAGGTCCCTCTTCAGAGCTCTCCTGGCCTTTGGCCATCCTCACATAGGTAGGTACCAAGAAAGACTGACCCTGTCCTTGGTAAAACCGAACAAGTGAGCCCACTGGGACTGGGACTGGGACTGGCTCTGGGTGCCTGTCTTCATGGATCCCAAGTTCAGAGAATTCCTTCACCAAGGAAGTGACGTAGGTCACTTCCTTCAGGAACTGAATCAGGTTACTGCCTTGGCAACCAATTTGTCCTAACAGTTGCTTCCAAGAGTCCAATGAGTTGGAGGCTGCCCCTACTTCCAGTGAAACTTTCACAATTTTGCATGGTATATCAACCATAGGCACCCAAAAAAAGCTCTCCAGATAGGCCTGGTTTGGTCCATCTTCTATACATTAAGAAAAGAAATGTTGATTCAGACACATCCCTTCATGCTAACCAGGTTGTTTGTCATGGAAGATGACTTTTGCTCTCTGACGTCATTCATAGCTGCCTACATTTAATCCTGGGATCATTTCTTTAATGACCTTGGAGGTTCTCAGCAAGTGGAAGATCCCCTAATTTCTGTATTGAAAGACCAACTCTGTCCCTGCTCTTCAGTAAAGTTAGATTGAGAGAACAGTGTATGGTCAGGGTTAATAACATGTTCCATTTGGGTTAGGAATCATTCTGCGGGATGAATTATGGTATTGGGAACGTGCGATATTTATAAGAATATAAGTGAATTATAAGTATGAAAACAGACATCTAGGTAATATTTGAAGCCCAGAATTGATTGGACCCTTAGCTGGGATTCTTAGCTTTGAATTATATTCTGCACAGATGTCTCAGATAAATCGATATACAATGGCATAATTACTTGTACCTTGGTTTATTGAATGTTGAAGAGAACATCCAGTCAAAAAGGGATAATTTGTAGGATTAGTAAGATAGTTGGTAGGTTTTGAAAGAAGAGTGAGTATAGGATTTGGATAAAAAGATCTTTAGCTGTAGGGTTTCGGATAGAGTGAATGTAATTGTCAGCACATGTGGAGAGTCTGTCAAAAGGATGAACTGGGGAAAAAAGTAGGAATGCAGATATCAATTGACATTAGGATATCAGGCAAAGTATAAAGTGAGTGATAGAATTATACATTTTCAACAGGCTTGAGTTTGAATATATAATCTTAGGAAGAAACAAACATGTAGTCACCAAAAGGATGAACTTTTGAGAGCATTAGGCAACATGGACATGGATGTTTTCCGTAATCCATGCTCACTTTTCATTTAGGCTTTGGTACAAACATAAGTTTGACCTCTTCTTTCTGTGTGCAGAATACTACTGTGGTAAAATGTATATGTAGATCAGGTGACATGAGTATTTCTTCCACCATTTCTGGGAGCAATATTTTGAAGACGTATCAATTATTTTTGGAGGTAAAAATGGTGTACACTGTGTCTATAATTATAGAAATAATGCATGAATAGACCATACTGTAAATAAATATTATAACTGGTTCTAACTTTAAATAATGGATTGAATTGATATCTGAAAATATACAGAAAATCTTACATTGATATACAATCCTTCATTCCAACCAGTAATATATCTAATGGTTATATCAGCATTATGGTTTTTCATGAAGAATGTGTGAGTTTTGCTTCAAAAGTGATTATGGAAATCGGAAATAATGTGTTTGGAAAGAAGTCTCATGAAAAGACCAGTCAAGAAACCTGGAGGAATACATGTGTTTTGAAGCAGAAAGTGATTGAAAGTGAAACAAATGCCTATATATTTGTGAACTTGTGGATCAAATATATATCCTATGATGTGCATAAACTGAAGAAATAGTAATGTACCACTGTTACATAAAAATGAACGTCAAAATACACATCATGTCCTCTCCCACAGGAATCTACTTGCATTGATGTTAAACTGGGTCAGTTATTGTAGAAATATTAGGATAATGCCGCAGTCTTGCTGGGCACAATCAGGAGCCACTTGCCAAAAGAAACGAACTTTATTTTTAGAACCACACACGCCAAACAAAACAGCCTCTCAGGAAAAACCTTCAGAGCCCCAACTGCCACCACTGGCTTCCCAAAACCTCTCCCTCCCACATGAGCCTCTCTCCGCCTCCCACAATCCTCCTGCTCTTGAGGCCGATTGGCTGGGTCATGTGGGCAAAGTAAAAAAAAGTCCCCCAATGAGCAGTTTTGTGGTCTGAAAGGGCAGGGAAACAGCCCATTGAGCATCACCGCAGAGGAGCCAATCAGCTAGTTGTTGCTGGGGCCGCTGTGAGCTAATCATCAGCCGGCAGCTGGAAGTTTTCTGGCAGCAGGAATTTTGCTGGGGCCCCTTCGGCTGTGGCTCTCAACATCTTCCCCTCTCTGTTTAAACAACACGCATGTGGCTTAGGGACCGTGCCTGCCTTAGGTTGTCCAATAGTACATATGGTCTTTACCCGTTAAGTTGGTACCATTGCAATTGGATCTTACCCGTCACTGACTACCCGTCCAGTATACAGCCACACCTGTGGAGAGGTCTTTGTACCAGCGGGGGTGGGTGAGGTTCTTTGCCGCACCTCTGTTGGCCCCCCCAAATTTTAGCTGGACGATCATGACACGCAGAAGGGAGGAAGATACACCAAGCCAATTGACGGCTCCTTTTGGAAAAATTGTACCACCGATGACATCATCAGCAAATATACCCCAACACTACGACAAGTCGCTGCACCAACAGATAGTTCACAATGCATTTAGGTGAGTTCACATGTGTCCAGGCAAGTTCTGCAAGCAGTACAGGGATGGCTATTGCAGAAGCTGTAGACTGGAATTATAGTTGATTTCACCTGCACTGGGATGAAGATAGGAACTCTGGCAATAATGTCTTAAGAAAAAAATTATGTAACATTCCAGAAGGCACTAAAACCAAAAAAAAAAAAAACATATGTAACATTCCAGAAGGCACATCAAAAACCAAAATGGCCCAAAAAGCATTCATTGAGGATGAAGTCTCTCACCTTCCTCTGTAAGGTTCCTGACCTCCATAAAATGAGAATAGGGATTTATTGGGTCAAATGAGTTCTTCAAAACCCTGCAGAGGGTAGCCAATGGGTTATTGGGTTTTTTCATTACTCCAATTCACATCAAGAATCTATACTCCACAGACAGTAGGCCTCAAATTGGAGAAGCAGAGCAGTACTAAAGTCAGGGTTATTTGATCACTCCTGGTTCACAGAATGGGTCTCCAGGCCACCTTGACTTTAGGCAAATGAGAGGAAAGGGAGATTATTTTGGACACTGTCTTGGGCTGTGCCCCTCAAGGAAACGTCAAGCCAGAGGTTATGATGAGCGTCTATATGGAAGAAGATGAGGGCCATTTGGGAGTTTTTTGGTTTTCCTTGTGGTCATTTATGTGGCAGTCGGAAGAGATGACTGGGTCCACCAGGGCTTGAACTCTGGTGTGATTCCCCTTAGAGACTGAGTCCTGGAACTTACCTCAGAGAAGTATTGCCATGATTTGTGTTGGGATTTTAGGCGGCCACCCATGAGAGTCGCCCGTTGAAACTGAGATCTAGGCCCGGGGTGGTTTCCACAGAGCACTGGGAATCTCAGACAGAATATCATATGATATTATTTTGAAATACTTGCCAGACATAGTTGAGAGTCAAAACACACATGGACCTCACATTGTAGACCTCAATTGGCCTGGCTTCATGTGACTATTTGGCCACTCTTTGGAAAGCCTTGCCTGTGAGAGTTCTCCAGAACTTTCCTTGAAATGAGCTTCCTCAACATTGAATAATTCCTGAAAGAATTGAAACAAATAATGCCTCCAACTTCATCCTTGTAAAATGGCTAGATAAATACCATGAAATTTTTGAAATTCGCATGATGAGGTGGCACTGGAGAACCTTTGATGTTCTGTTGCTCATCATTAGTGTACCAGACAGTGCCTTGATTGATTGGGTATAATGAAAGTGGTGTAGAACAGAGATGTCGGTTAGATGGAGACTGCGGAGTATTTGGCCCAGAGCTGTGGTGTGCAGGTGTGTGATAAAATATTTATGGTGGTGCCATGTGGATCTGCCATTGATTTCCAAATGGCTTTTAGCTGACATGGTGCACCCAGCAGACCCTTATATGCAAAGGCATCTTGTTATATGGAGAGGTTTCAGGGCAATGTTCAGAATCAGGTTGCTATGGTCAAGGGGGCAAGCTATGTGGGATAGAAGCCGGATTGGTGCGTTCTCCTGGAGACTCTGACCCACCACATGTCACAGAACTCCCTCCAACACTGTGTCCCAGTTGAACTCCTTGTATTTCTTGAAGCAAATACCAAACTCCCAGTTCAGCACCAAGAAACACAATGAAAATTGAAGGATGACTAAATGGCTTCATCGTCCACACAGTTTGACACTTTGGCCCAGTGGCCTCTGTTTACCTACAAAGAGAAAAATCAGCACTGCTGCCTCAGGTTCATTGGAAAATAAGAAACCATGTTCTCCAGGTCACATAGATTCAGACCCAGCTTTGATGGTTTCACTACAAATGAAGACAAAGCTACTGACAAAAACATATATTTCAAGTGCCACACCTCAGAGGCAGTTTCTCCAGAAGTCTTTTTTCCATCAGACCTCCATGGTTGTGGAGTGTTTACTCAGTTCCTTACTTCTGGAAACTCCTCTACCTGCTCCCAGGTTGAGAACTCCTGAGAATTTTCCATTCCAGATATGTATTCACAGATTTTCTTACTCTTCTCCTCTAATTGTGTGTCACTTGGGGCAAAGGTAATGTCAAGGCATTGTTCTAGGTGAGAGTGGGAAGATTATTGTGTAGCACATATTTGCATACACATTGGATACATTATCCTATTTTCCATTTGAAATACTGAATTCCCGACACTAACCCATACCCTACTAGACTCTGACTACTTATCCTAAAATGATGGAGAAAAAGAAACCTAACAGAATAGAAATACAGGCCTTTTGTAGGAGGCATGGTGTATACTTGGATTTTCCTTCTCCTTTATCAAGGATATGTGTTATGAATCTAGTCAACTTTTCATTGTAATATTTCTCCATGAGTTTTCAAAGTTAACACATATGTAAATTCCTGTCTCCTTTTCTCTGTAGCCTCTTTAGAACATGTATATTTTTATGCATATATAGACTCCTACCTGGTAACACACGTACATTCTTGTGAGCTCACTGACTTTGGAATATACAAATTATGAGAATAGATAACTTCCCCTAAATACTGATGGAACTGAAAATTCAACCTATGGGTGAGCTTCCTAGTGAACAACATCATACATAAATCCATGTTCAGTAAAATGAATATTTTTAGATATGTGGATGATATATATTTCATGATAAATTTTGATTGGCATATATATTGCTACATTTTATTGTTGTGTGTGTGTGTGTATGTATATATATGTATATATATATTCACGAGATTTTCCAGATTTTCCAAAATATGAAATAAATGTGTCTTATTATACACTCCCTAAATTCATTCAAGTTCATGTATGTGGATTTAAAATCAACATTTTACATGATTATCATCAGTCTGGCTGGGCACAATTCAGGAGCCAATTGTCAAAAGAAACGAACTTTATTTTTAGAACCACACAAACCAAACAAAACAGCTTCTCAGGAAAAACCCTCAGAGCCCAACTGCCACCACAGTCTTCCCACAAGCCTCTCCCTCAACCACAAGCCTCCTCCTTTTGAGGCCGATTGGCTGGGTCACATGGGTGGAGCCAAAAAAGTCCACCAATGAGCAGCTCCGTTGTCTGAAAGGGCAAGGAAACATCCCATTGAGCATCACCACAGAGGAGCCAATCAGCTAGATGTTGCTGGGGCCTCTGTGAGCCAATCATCCACTGGCAGTCTGAATGGGCGGGGAAACAGCTCAATGAGCATCTGCAATGAGCATCACCACAGAGGAGCCAATCAGCTAGATGTTGCTGGGGCCACTGTGAGCCAATCATCAGCCGGCAGCTGGAAGTTTCCTGGCAGTTGGAGGTTTCCTGGGGCCCCTTTGCCTGTGGCTCTCAACATCTCCCCCTCTCTGTTTAAACAACAAGCCTGTGGCTTAGGGACCATGCCTGCCTTTGGTTGTTCAAAAGTACATATGGTCCTTACTGGAGAACCTTGGCTGTGGCTATCAACAGGATTTGTATGTACCATTCACTGAAGTTAGTTTTCAGTACTAGGAAACAAATATGTATTTCAGGTGGATAAATATTTCTGCGAAAAATCTTGTGAAAAGTTGATTATAAATCCACATACTTGAACATAAATGAATTTAGGGAGTGTAAATAAGATACATATATTTCATATTTTGAAAAATCTGGAGAGTGTGTGGGTGTGTGTGTGTATACACACACACACACACACACAGATATTAAAATGTAGCAACATATATGCAAATCGAAATTCACCATGAAATATACATCAATCACAGATCCAAAAATATTCAATTTTCTTAACAGGGATTTATGTATAATGTTGTTCTACTAGGAAGCTCACCCATTATTTGAATTTTCAGTTCCAACAGCGTTTAGGAGGAGTGATGTCTTCTCACAAATTGTATCTCCCAAGTCAGTCACCTCACAAGAATGTAGGTGTGACACCAGGTAGGATTTGATATGTGCATATAAAAATACATTGCTGAATAGGCTACAGACAAAGGGAGACAGGAATTCCCATATTTGTTAACTTTAAAAATACATGGAGATCTATTTCAATTAAAAATAGACTGGATTTATAACACCTAACATTTATCATGCAAAAGGCAAGATCAACTATACACCATGCCTCGTCTGAACTGCTTGTATTTCAATTCTGTTTGTGTTACTTTTCTGCATCATATTAGAATTAGTAGTCAGAGTCTAGTAGGGTATGGGTTCGTGTCAGGGATTCAGTATTTCGAATGGAAAATTGGAAAATGAATCTAATGTGTATGCAAATATGTGCTACACACAAAAAATTCCCACTCTCATTCAGAACAATGGCTCGAAATAACCACGCCCCATGTAAGAAACAATTAGAGGAGAAGAGTTAGAAAATCTGTGAATACATACGTAGAATGGAAAATGCTCAGTAGTACACAACCTTTGATGTGGAAGAGACGTTTCCAAACCTTAGGGACAGGGTAAAACTCCACAAACATGGAACTCTGCTGGCCTAAACACTTCTGGAGATACTGACAATGAGGTTGGGTACTTGAAATATATGTTGTTGTCAGAAGCTTTAGCTTCCTTTGTAGTGAGACCATCAAACTTGGGTCTGCATTTTTGTGACCTGGAGGACATGAATTCTTATTGTCCAATGAACATGAGGCAGCAGTGCTGAATTCACTCTTTGTAGCTAAACTGTGGCCACTGGGGGATAAGTGTCTCCCCGTCTGGACTTTGAAATCATTTGGTCATGCTCCACTTTTCGTGGTGTTTCTTGCTGCTGCAGTGGGTGTTTTGTATTTGGTTCATGACATACAAGAAGTTAAACTGGGACACAATGCTGGAGGGAGTCCTGTAACGTATGGTGTGTCAAGGTCTGCAGGAGATTGCACCAACCAGGCTTCTATCCCCCATTGCTTGCCCCCTTTACCATAGGAACTTGATTCTAAATATTGCCCTGAAAACTCTCCATGTAACATGATGCCTTTACATACAAAGTTCTGCTAGCTGCACCATGTCAGTCACAAGCCATTTGAAAGCCAATGTAAGATCCACATGACCCCACCACAGATGTATTGTCACACACCTGCACACAACTGCTCTAGGCCCACTACTCAGCAGGCTCCAACTTACTGGCATGTCTGTTCTACACCATTTTCATGAAACGCAGTCAATGAAGGCATTTTATGGTACACTCATGATCAGCAACAGGACATCCAAAGGTTCTCCAGTGCCACCTGGTCATGGGAATTTCAAAATTTGGTGGTAGTTATCTAGCCATTTTTGAAGAATGAAGTTGGAGGCACTGTGGGTTTAAATTCATTTAGGAGCCATTAAATATTGAGTAAGCTCATTTCGATGAAAGCTCTGGAGAACTCTCACAGGAAAGGCTTCCCAAAGAGTGGCCCAAGGTCACATGAAGCCAGGCCCATTGAGGTCTACAATGTGAGGTCCATGTGTGTTTTGACTCTCAACTATGGCTGTCAAGTCTTTCAAAATAAAATCATGTGATATCCTTGCTGAGATTCTCAGTGCTCTGTGGAAAGGAACCCTGGGCTTAGATCTCAGTTTCCAAGGGTGACTCTCATGCATGGCCTGCTAAAATCCCAACACAATTCATGGCAATACTTCTCTGAGGTCAGTTCCAGAACTCAGTCTCTAAGGTAAATCACACCTGAGTTCAATCCCAGGTGGACCCAGTCATCTCTTCCAAATGCCACACAAATGACCACAATTAAAACCAAAACACTCCCACATGGCCCTCATCTTCTTCCATATAGACACACATCATAACCACTGGCTGGTGGTTTTCATGAGTTGCGCAGCCTAAGACAGTATCCAAAATAAGCTCCCTTGCCCCTCATTTGCCTAAAGTCATGGTGGCCTGGACACCCTTCCGGTGAACCATGAGTGATCAAAAAGGCTTGCTGTTAAAACTGCTTCGATTTTCCAATTTTAGGCCTACTGACTCTTGGGTTTAGATTCTTAATGTTAAATGGAGTCATGAGAAAAACCAAGCACCTCTGGGCTAGCCTCTTCAGGGCTTTGAAAAACTAATTTGACCAAAAAGATCTTGATTCTCACTTGATGGAGGTCAGGATCCTTAGAAGAATTCGAGAGACTTCATCCACAATGACTGCTCTTTTGGCCATTTTGGTTTTGGATACACAAGAGATCTTTCTTTAGATCCCTCAGGTTCTGAGAATCTAGGCCACAGCCTCACAGGGGGCCAAGAGCCTGAATCAGACACATCCCATTCCAAAGCAATTAAGCAAGGAGCCACAGGTGATGCCCATTTATTTCCATTTGAAAACTGTTTTCTTCATGCTTCACAAAGGGGTGGCCTGAGGCAAAGATGTTCCTGACATTCAGTGCAACAGAACAATAGGTAAGCAAAATTCCCAAAGCAGGGTTTCTCCACTGAGACTTTCCTGGTCACACTGATATCTGAGTTTTCTGAGATGCTCACCATTCCCTTCAGCTATGTAGTACATGGCCATGTCACAGAGCTTGGAGGTGGTACATATTTTGGACACAAAACCATCAGTCTATTCTGGAGAGTGCCCACAATTCAGGAAGAAAACAGGAACTTAGGAAGATAGTAGGTGTTGCCCATCTATAAGACAAGCCACAGTCCATTCATAAATTGGGCAGGATGAATCCTGAGAAGATTTCAACTAGACAGGACTCATCCATTGATGCATTTTCTTTTCTAATGTCTACAACCAGGGGCACAGTGGGATACACTGATATCCAAACACATGCCTTGTCAAACGACTTACTACAAACAGGTCCCGCCAAAACAAACAAACCGCCATTCCTACCTATTCTCAGAACATGAGACAAATTCACAAATCCCCACCCACACCCACAAAGACACCTCCTTCCCCCAAGTAGGTCTGTGACTATCTGGAGTTTCCACTGACTCGTGGGCCATAGTATGTTCCAAATAAATGGCCTTCCTGTCTCAGACCTGCTTTCCTTGTGCAACTCTGTGAATTTGTCAGGAGCCAGCAGTGTGCCACTACCTGCTTTCTCAGGAAAAACCCCTCTTCAGAGCTTTCCTGCGTTTTGGACATCCTCACATCAGTAGGTACCAAAAATGAATGTCTGTGTCCTTGGTAAATCCAAACAAGGAGACCACTGGGACTGGGACTGGACTGGCTATGGGTTCCTGTCTTCCTGGATCCCAAGTTCAGAGAGTTCCATCACCAAAGAAGTGATGTGAGGTCACTTCCTTCAGGAACTGAATCAGATCACTGCCTTGGCAACCTCTTTGTCCTAACAGTTGCTTCCAAGGCTACCATGAGAAAGAGGCTGCCCCTACTTCCTGTGACACTTTCACAAGTTAGAATGCTATATCAACCATAGGCACCCGGGAGCAGCTCTCCACACAGGCCTGGTTTGGTCCATCTTCTCTACATTAAAAAGAGAGAGGCTGATTCAGAAACAACCCTTCATTCTGACCATGTTGTTTGCCAGGGAAGATGACTTTTGCTCTCTCAGGTCCTTCATAGCTGCCTACATCTTCTCCAGTGATCATTTCTGCATGGAACTTTGTGGTTCTCAGCAGGTGGAAGATCCCCTACATTCCTATATTGTAAGACCAACTCTGTCCCTGCTCGTCTGTAAAGTTAGATTGAGGGAACAGTGTATGGTTAGGGTTAATAACATGTTCGATTTGGGTTAGAAATTATTCTGCTGGATGAATAATTGTACAAGAATAATGAGGTGAAATGTATGTAGGAAAACAGAAATCTAAGTAAAATTTGAAGCCCAGAAGGGGATTGGGCTTCAAGGGATTGTGATACTTAGCATTGGGATCAAGGGATTGTGATACTTAGCATTGAATTATGTTCTGCAGAGATGTCTCAGAGAGATCGATATACAATGGCAAAAGACCCTGTACCTTGGATTATTGAATGTAGAAGAGAACATCCAGTCAGAAAGCGTTAATAGGTAGGATTAGGAAGATAGTCAGTAGGTTTAGGAGGAAGAGTGAGTATAGGATTTGGAACAAAAGTTTCTTAGCAATAGGGTTTCCATTAGAGTGTGAATGGAAATGTCAGCACATCTGAAGAGTCAGTCACAATGATGAACTGGGGAAAATATGTAGGAAAGCAATCAATAGAGACATTATGAAATCAGGAAAAGTATAAAGTGAGAGAAAGGATTAGATGTTTTCAACAGGGTTGAATTTGAATATATAATCTTAGGAAGAAACAAATATATTGTCACAAATAGGATTGATTTTTGAGAGCATTAGGCAACTTGGACATGGATGTTTTTAGTAATCCATATTCACTTTACATTTAGGCTTTGGTACAAACATAAGTGTGACCTTTTCTTTTTGTGTCCAAATATTACTGTGATAAAATGTATATGTAGATAAGGTGACATGAGTATTTCTTCCATCATTTCTGAGACCAATAATTTGAAGACGTATAAGTTAGTATTGGGTTTACAAAGAGGTGTACCCTGTGTCTATGAATATAAAGAAAAAGCATGAATAGACTGTACAGTGAATAAATAATATAACTGGTTTCACTTTAAATCATGGATTGAATTGATATCTGAAAATATATAAGAAATATTATATTGATACAAAATCATTCATTCCAACCAGTTATACATCTAATGGTAATATTAGGGTTATGGATTATCATGAAGGGTGTGTGAGTTTTGCTTCAAAAGTGATTATGGAAATCGAAAATAATGTATTTGGAAAGAAGTCTCATGAGAAGACCAGTCAAGAAACATGGAGGAATACATGTGTTTCGAAGCAGAAAATGATTGAAAGTGAAACAAATGCCTATAATTTTGTAACTTGTGGATGAAATATATATCTTATAATGTGCATAAACTGAAGAAATAGTAAAATACCAGTGGTGAATAAGAATGAACATAAAAATACACATCATGTCCCATAGGAATCTACTTGCATTAATGAGAAACTGGGTCAATTATTGTAGAAATATTAGGATTTGTATTCACGATTCACTGAAGTTAATTTTCAGTAATAGGAAACAAATAGTATTTCAGGTGGTTGAATATTTCCGAGAATAATCTTGTGAAATGTTGACTATAAATCCACATACATGAACTAGAATGAAATTAAGGAGTGTATAATAAGACACATATATTTAATATTTTAAAACATCTGGAGTGTGTATACACACACACACACACACACACACACATTAAAAAGTAGTAGTATATATGCCAATCGAAATTCATCATGAAATATATATCATCCACAGATCGAAAAATATTCATTTTCCTGAACATGGAATTATGTATAATATTGTTCAACTAGGAAGCTCACAGAGAGGATGAATTTTCAGATCCCACAGTGTTTAGGAGGAGTGATCACTTCTCACAATTTGTATCTGCCAAGTCAGACACCTGACAAGAATGTACGTGTGATACCAGGTAGGATTCTATATATGCATATAAAAATAGATGTGCTGAATAGGCTACATAGAATGGGAGAGAGGAATTCACATATTTGTTAACTTTAAAAACACATGGAGAACTATATCAATTACAAATTGACTAGATTTATAACACCAACACTTTGTCAGGCAAAAGCCGTGTCCAACTATACACTATGCCTCCTCTGATATGCTTGTATTTCTATTCTGTTTGAGTTATTTTTCTCCATCATATTAGGATTAGTAGTCAGAGTATAGTAGGTTATGGGTTAGTGTCAGGGATTCAGTATTTCAAGTAGAAAATAGGAAAATGAATCTAATATGCATGAAAATATGTGCTACAAAAAATATTCCCACTCTCATCCAGAAGAATGCCTTGAAATTATCTTCGCCCCTAGTATGACACAATTAGAGGAGAAGAGTTAGAAAATATGTGAATACATATCTGGACTGGAAAATGCTCAGCATTACACAACTATGGAGGTGGTAGAACAGTTTCCAAAAGTAAAGGACAGTGTAAACCCTCCACAAACATGGAGCTATGCTGGCCTAAAGACTTCTTGAGAAACTGCCTCTGAGTTTGGGTAGTTGAAATATATGTTGTTGTCAGGAGCTTAACTTCCTTTGTAGTGAGACCATCAAAGTTTGGTCTGCATCTATGTGACCTGGAGGACAT
The DNA here is from genome assembly GCF_048772815.1 of Callospermophilus lateralis. Taxonomy (NCBI): domain Eukaryota; kingdom Metazoa; phylum Chordata; class Mammalia; order Rodentia; family Sciuridae; genus Callospermophilus; species Callospermophilus lateralis. The sequence continues at coordinate 1,997,355 of NW_027513087.1, forward strand.
GGTTTCTTATTTTCCAATGAACATGAGGCTGCAGTGCTGAATTCACTCTTTGTAGCTAAACTGTGGTCACTGGGGGCTAAGTGTCTCCCCATGTGGACTTTGAAGCCATTTGGTCATCCTCCACTTTTCCTGGTGTTTCTTGCTGCTGCACTGGGTGTTTTGTATTTGCTTCACGACATACAAGGAATTCAACTGGGAAACAGTGCTGGAGGGAGTCCTGTAACATGTGGTGGGTCAGGGTCTGCAGGAGAATTCCCCAACTTGGCTTCTATCCCACATTGCTTGCCCCCTTGACCATACCAACCTGATTCTGAACATTGCCCTGAAACCTCTCCATATTACAAGATGCCATTTCATATAATGGTCTGCTGGCTGCACGAAGTCAGTCACAAGCAATTTGGAAGCCAATGTAATATCCACATGGCCACACCACAGATGTATTATCACACACCTGCACACCACTGCTCTAGGCCCACTACTCAGCACGCTCTAACTTACTGGCATCTCTGTTCTACACCATTTTCAAGAAACCTAGTAAATCAAGGCACTGTCTGGTACACTCATGATCAGCAATGGGACATCCAATGGTTATCCAGTGCCACCTGGTCATTGGGAATTTCAAAAATTTTATGATATTTATCTATCCATTTTTCAAGAATGAAGTTGAAGGCACTTTGGGGTTTCCATTCATCCCGGAACCATTAAATGGTGAGGAAGCTCATTTCAATGAAAGCTCTGAGGAACTCTCACAGGCAAGGCTTCCCAGAGTGTGCCCAAAAGGTCACATGAAGAAAGGCCCTTTAAGGTCTATAATTTGAGGTCCTTGTGTGTTTTGACTCTTAACTGTGGCTGCCAAGTTTTTCAGAATAAAATCATGTGATATCCTTGCTGAGATTCTCAGTGCTCTGTTGAAAGCTTTCCTGGGCCTAGATCTCAGGTTTCAATGGCGACTCTTATTCATGGCCTCCTACAATCCCAACACAACTCATGGCAATACTTCTCTGAGGTCAGTTTCAGAACTCAGTTTCTAAGGGGAATCACACCAGAGTTCAAGCCCATGTGGACCCAGTCATCTATTCCAAACGCCACAAAAATGACCACATTTAAAACCAAAACATTCCCACATTGCCCTTATCTTTAACCATATAAACACTCATCATTAACTCTGGCTGCAGGTTTCCAAGAGTGGCACAGCCCAAGACAGTGTCCAAATAATGCACCCTTGCCCCTGATATGTCCAAAGTAAGGGTGGCCTGTTCACCCTTCTTATGAACCAGGAGTGATCAAATAGGCCTGCCATAAATACTGCTCTGCTTCTCCAATTTGAGGCCTACTGACTGTCAGGTATAGATTCTTTATGTGATTTGGCATCATGAGACAACCCAAGCAGTTCTGCAGGAATTTGAAGAACTCATTTGATCCAAAGGATCCCTATTCTCACTTGATGGAGGTCAGAACCAAACAGAAGAAGTCAAGAGACTTCATCACAATGACAGATTTTTTGCCATTTTGGTTTGGATGCACACATGGGATCTTCTTTAGATCTATCAGGAGCTGAGAATTTTAGCCACAGCCTCAAACAGGGCCTAGTGTCTGATTAAGGCACATCCCTTTCCAGAGCAATTAAGCAAAGAGCCACAGGTGATGCCCATTCATTTCCATTTGAAAACTATTTCTTCAGGCTTCACAAAGGGGTGGCCTGAGGCAAAGACATTCCTGACATTCAAGGCAACAGAAACATAGATAAGCAAATGGAGCCAGCAGGGTTTCTCCACTGAGACTTTACTGGTCACACTGGTATCTGAGTTTTCTGAGATGTTCCCATTCCCTTCAGCTATCAAGGACATGGCCATGTCACAGAGTTTGGAGGTGGTACATATCTTGGACAATAAACCATGATACTATTCTGGAGAGTGGCCAGAATTCAGGAAGAAAACAGCAACTTAGGAAGTTAGTAGGTGTTTTCCCATCCATAAGGCAAGCAACAGTCCATTAATCAATTGTGCAGGATGAATGCTGTGAATCTTTCTACTAGACAGGACACCTCCATTGATGCATTCTCGTTTCTAATGTCTAAAACCACGGACACAGTGGCTACACAGACATAGAAACACTCACCTTGTCTAAAGACTTACTAGAAAAAGTCGACTCCAAACCAAACCAACCACTTTCCTACCTATTCTCAGAACATGAAACAAAACCACAAACTCACACCCACAACCAAAAGGCACCTCCTTCCCAAAAATAGGTCTTTAACTATCTGGAGTGTCCTCTGACTGGTGGGCCATACTATGTTCCACTCGAAATGGCCTGTCGGTCTTCAGATCCTGTCTCCTTGGCCAACTCTGTTATTCTGGGAGGAGCCAGTGGTTAGCCACAACCTGCTGTCTCAAGAAAGGCCCTCTTCAGAGCTCTACTGGCATTTGGCCATCCTCACATGACTAGGTACCAAGAAGGGCTGACTCTGTACTTGGTAAATCCAAACAAGTGAGCCCACTGGGACTGGGACTGGGACTGGCTCTTGGTGCCTGGCTTCTTGCATCCCAATTTCAGAAGTTCCATCACCAAGAAAATGAGGTATGTCACTTTCTTTGGAACTGAAAGAGGCCACTTCCTTGGCAACACTTTGTCCTAACACTTGCTTACAATGGTCCCATGAGTTGGGGGTGCCCCTACTTCCTGTGACAATTTGACTAGTTAGAATGGTATATCAAAATAGACACCATGGAACAGCTCTCCCACGAAGGCCTGGTTAGGTCCATCTTCTCTACATTAAGAAGAGAGAGTCTGATGCATACACATCCCTTCGTCCCTGTGCAGGTTGTTTGCCATGGAAGATGGCTTTTGCTCATTCAGGTCCTTCATAGCTGCCTACATCTTCTCCAGGGATAATTTCTACATCGAACTTTGAGGTTCTCAGCAGTTGGAAGATCACCTACATCCCTTATTGAAAGAATAGCCCTGTCCCTGCTCTTTTGTAATGTTAGATTGAGGCAAGAGTGTATGGTTAGGGTTAATAACAGGTTCGATTTGGGTTAGGAATCATTCTGCGGGATGAATAATGGTATTGGGAACCTGCAATATATAGAAATAGAGTGGTTAAATATAAGTATGGAAACAGAAATCTAGGTAAGATTTGAAGCTCAGAAGTGCATTGGGCAATAGATTGGGACACGTAGCTTTGAATTACGTTCTGCATACATATTTCAGAAAAATCGATATACAATGGCATAGGACCTTGTACCTCGGATGATTGAATGTAGTAGAGTACATCCACTCAAAAAGGGATAGTCGATAGGATCAGGAAGATAGTCAGTATGTTTCGGAAGAAGATAGAGTATAGGATTTGGACCAAAGTTCATTAGCAATAGGGTTTTGGTTAGAGAGTGATTGTCAATGCCAGCACATGTGAAGGGTCAGTCACAATGTTGAACTGGGAAAAATATGTAGGAAAGTAGATATCAATAGAGACATTAGGAAATCAGGCAAAGTATAAAGTGAGTGAAAAAACAAGACATTTCCAACAGTTTTGAGGTTGAATATATAATCTTAGGAAGAAAACAAAAATGTGGTCACCAATAGGATTGACATTTGAGAGCATTAGGCAACCTGGATATGGATGTTTTTAGTAATCCATGTTCAGTTTCCATTTAGGCTTTGGTACAATCATACATGTGACTTTTGCATTTGTGTCCAGAATATTACTGTGGTAACATGCATATGTGGATCAGGTGACATGAGTATTTCTTCCACCATTTCTGGGAGCAATATTTAGAAGATGAATAAATTAGTATTGGGCATACTAAGAGGTGTACCCTGTGTCTATGAATATAGAGATAATGCATGAATAGACCATATAGTGAATAAATAATATAACTGGTTCCACTTTAAAATAATGGATTAAACTGATATCAGAATATATATAAGAAATACTATATTGATATGAAATCATTCCTTCCAACCAGTTATACATCTAATGGTGATATTATAGTTATGGTTTATCATGAAGTGAGTGTCAGTTTTTGCTTCAAAAGTGATAAAGGAAATCAAAAATAAAGTATTTGGAAAGAAGTCTCATGATAAGACCAGTCAAGAACTGGAAGAATCCATGTGTTCTGAAGCAGGAAGTGATTGAAAGTGAAATAAATGCCTATAAGTTTGCTAACTTGTGGATGAAATATATATCCTATGATGTGCACAAATTGAAGAAATAGTAATGTACCAGTGTTGAATTAAAATAAATTTCAAAATACACATCATGTCACATAGGAATGTACTTGCATTGATGTTAAACTGGGTCAGTTACTGTAAGAAGTATTAGTATTTGTATGCAACATTAACTGAAGTAGTTTTCAGTACTGCAAACAATATGTATTTCAGGTGGATGAATATTTCTGAGAATGATCTTGTGAAAAGTTGATTATAATCCATATACATGAACATGAATGAATTTAGTGAGTGTATATAAGACACATATATTTCATTTTTTGAAAAATCTGGAGAGTGTATATATATATATATACAAAAAAAACACACACAGACAATAAATTAGCAATCGAAATTTATCATGAAATATATATCTTCCACAGATGCAAAATTATTTCTTTTAGAACATGGATTTATGTATAATGTTGTTCTTCTAGGAAACACACCCTAGGTTAAATTTTCAGTTCCAACAGAGTTTAACAGGAGTGATCATTTCTCACAAATTGTATTTGCCAAATTAGCCTCCTCACAAGAATGTAGGTGTGATACCAGGTAGTGTTATATATGTGCATTTAAAAATACATGTGCTGAATAGGCTACAGAGAAAGGGAGAGAGGAATTCACATATTTGTTAACATTAAAAACACATGGAGAACTATTTCAATTAAAAATTGACTAGATTTATAACACCTACAATAATCATGCAAAAAACAAGTCCAACTATACACCATGATTCCTCTGAACTGCTAGTATTCCTATTCTGTTTGTGTTATTTTTCTCCATCATATTAGGAGTAGTAGTCAGAGTTTATTAGGGTATGCGTTAGTGTCAGGGATTCAGTATTTCGAATGGAAAATTGGGAAAATGACTCTGAAGGGTATGCAAATATGTGCTACACAAAAATGTTCACACTCTCATCCAGAAGATTGCCTCTGGCATTACCTTAGTTCCAAGTAAGATACAATAAAGGACAAAAGTTAGAAAATCTGTAAATACATATCAGGAATAAAAAATGCTCAGGAGTTCACAAACTTGTAGGTGGTAGGGGAGTTTCCAATCAGTAAGGGACAGGGTAAACACTCCACAAACATTGAGCTCTGCTTGTGTAAAGACTTCTTGAGAAACTCTCTGAGTTGGGCTCTTAAAATACATGTTGTTGTCAGGAGCTTTAGCTTCCTTTGTTGTGTGACCATCAAATCTGGGTGTGCAAATATGTGACCTGAAGGACATTGCTTCTAATTTTCCAATGAAAATGAGGCAGCAGTGCTGAATACTCTTTTTGTAGTTAAACTATGGCCACTGGGGTGTAAGTGTCTCCCCGGGTTGACTGTGAAGCCATTTGGTCATCCTCCAATTTTCGTGGTGTTTCTTGCTGGTGCACTGGGAGTTTGGTATTTGCTTCATGAAATACAAGGAGTTCAACTGGGACACAGTGCTGGAGGGAGTTCTGTCACGTGGGAGGGACACGGTCTGCATGAGAATGCACCAACCAGGATTCTGTCCCACATAGGTTGCCCCTTTGTCCATAGCAACCTGATTCTGAACATTGCCCAGAAACCTATCCATATAACAAGATTCCTTTACATATAAGGGTCTGCTGGCTGTACCCTGTCAATCACAAGGCAATTGGAAGCCAATGGCAGATCCACATGCCCCAACACACATGTTTTTTCACACACCTTCACACCACTGCTCTAGGCCCACTAATGAACAGGCTCCAACTTACTGGCATCACTGTTCTACACAATTTTCATGAAACCCACTCAGTCAAGGCACTGTCTGATACACTCATGATCAGCAACAGGACATCCAAAAGTTTTCCAGTGCCACCTGGTGATGGGAATTTCAAAAATTTCATGGTATTTATCAAGCCATTTTTCGAGGATAAAGTTGGAGGCTCTGTGGGTTTCAATTCATTCAGGAACCATTAAATGTTGAAGAAGCTCATATCAATGAAAGATCTTGAGAACACTCACAGGCAAGGCTTCCCAAAGAGTGGCCAAAAGGTCACATGAAGTCAGGCCCATTGAGGTATACAATGTGAGGTCCATATGTGTTTTGACTCTCAAGTGTGGCTTTAAAGAATTTCAGAATAAAATCATGTGATATCCAGGCTGAGATTCCCAGTGCTGTGGGCAAAGCCACCCTGCACCTAGATCTCCCTGCACCACAATTAATACCTGAGATGTTGGTTGCATGGCCTAGTAAAATCCAAACACAATTCATCACAATACTTCTCTTATGTCACTTCCAGAATTCAGTCTCTAAGGGGAATCCTACCAGAGTTCAAGCCCAGGTGGACCCAGTCATCTGTTCCAAGCACCAAACAAATTACCACAATTCACAACAAAATGCTCCCACATGCCCCTTATCTTATTTCATGTAGACACTCATCATAACATCTGGATGGAGGTTTCCATGAGGGGCACAGCACAAGACAGTGTCCAAAATAACCTTTCTTGCCCCTCATTTGCCTAAAGTCAGTGTGGCCTGGAAATCCTGACTGTGAACCAGGAGTGATCAAATACGCCTGCCGTTAATACTCCTTGGCTTCTCCAATTTGATGCCTACTGACTGTGGGGTTTAGATTCTTTATGTAAACTGGATCCATGAGAAAACCCAAGCACCTATGGGCTAAACTCTGCAGGGCTTTAAAGAACTCATTTGACCCAAAGGATCCCTATTTTCACTTGATGGATGTCAGGAATCTTAGAGAAGAAGGTGAGAGTCTTCATCCACAATAACTGCTCTTTTGGCCATTTTGGTTTTGGATGGACCCATGGGATCTTTCTTTAGATCCATCAGGTGCTGAAAATCTAAGCCACAGCCTCACACAGGGCCAAGAGGCTGATTCAGACACATCCCTTTCCAAAGCAATTAAGCAAAGAGCAAAACACACACAGACATTATAAAGTGGCAATATATATGCCAATTGAAATTCATGATGAAATATATATCGTCCACAGATCCAAAAATATTAATTTTACTGAACATGGATTTATGAATAATGTTGTTCAACTAGAAAGGTTACCCTTAGGTTGAATTTTAAGATCCAATAGCGTTTAGGAGGAGTGATCTCTTGTCATAATTTGTATCTGCCATGTCAGCCACCTCACAAGAATGTATATGTGATACCAGGTAAGATTCTATATGTTTATATAAAAATACATGTGATGAATAGGCTACAGAGAAAGGGATAGAGGAATTCACATATTTATTAACTTAAAAAACACAAGGAGAACTATTTCAATTAAAAATTAACTAGATTTATAACACCTACCCTACATAATGCAAAAGGCAAGTCCAACTATACACCATGCCTCTTCTGAACTGCTTGTATTTCTATTGTGTTTGTATGCACTGTGGGTTTCAAGAACCATTAAATGTTGAGGAAGCTCATTTGAATGAAACTCTGGAGAACTCTCATAGGCAAGGCTTCCCAAAGAGTGACCAAAAGGTTAGATATAGCCAGGCCCATTGAGGTCTACAATGTGAGGTCCATGTGTGTTTTGACTCTCAACTATGGCTACCAAGTCTTTAAGAATAAAATCATGGGATATCTTGGCTGAAATTCTCAGTGCTCTGTGGAAATCCACCCTCGGCCTTGATCTTAGTTTCCAAGGGCGACTCTCATGCTTGGCCTCCTAAAATATCACCACAATTCATGGCAATACTTCTCTGAGTTCAGTTCCAGAAGTCAGTCTCTAAGGGGAATCACACAAGAATTCAAGCCCAGGTGAACCCACTCATCTCTTCCAACCGTCACACAAATGACCACAATTAATACCAAAACACTCTCACATGGCCCTCCTCTTCTTCTATAAAGGCACTCATCATAACATCTGGCTGGAGGTTTCCATGAGGGGCACAGCCCAAGACAGTGTCCCAAATAAGCTTCCTTGCCACTGATTTGCCTAAATTCAGGGTGGCTTGGACACCCTTCTTGTGCACCAGGAGTGATCTGAAAGGGTAAAATAAATTGAAATTAAAGTGTAAAAGTTGAAGTGTAAAAGACTGGGTTTTGTAAAGTTTCTAAGCTGCAAGGCCTGAGTTAAAATGTAAAGGACCAGGTATTGTTAAGTTCCTATGCTACATGCAAAACCTGAAATTCCTGTAGCTTGTAGTACAATTCCCGACTGCCCAGTAAATATTCCCCCTGACCGCCTGGTTATTTAATAACCTAGGACCCTGTGTGGCCTGGCACATAGGCATTGCAAGGCCTAAAGCAATCTGTTTGAATGTGTACCTCGCTTTAGAACTGACCTATCACTCCTGCCTCACCTGTTCCTGCCAATGAATGAACTAATCATGTTTAGGAATTGTTGTTTGATTTTTCTGCGGTGTATGTTGATTTCTTAAAGGAGACTGTGATATATGTAAAGTCCCGCCCTCCCCAAAAAGTGTACTTAAGCACTGCTCAACCCCTGCTCGGGGCTCTGGGCTGCTCTCCCTTCTTGAGTGAGCACGTAGCCCCAGCATGCTGGATTGGATCCTCAATGAACGCCTTTTTCTGTTGCATGAGCCGCGGTCTCTTGGTGGTCTCTTCCTCTGACGTTCACCGGATCCTTACATTTGGTGCGTTGGACGGGAATCACGCAGCATAGGACAAGGACACCCCAACAGACCCCTCTGGGGGTAAGTAAGGCGCTTCTTTCCATTTTTCCTTGCGATCGCTCAGAGCTTTTTGTTCAGGTTCCGTTTTTCCGTTTTTGGTTTGGGTTGGCCGAGTGGCTGCCAGCGGAGAACGTAAGTTCCCCCTGTCAGTGGTGGACAAAAGTGTCCTAAAGCCACAGACCACGTCCTTGCAAGGGATGCCTTGGAGGACTCAGGGAGTGATGGATGTGCCCTCATTAGGTGAGGAGGGACGGATGAGCCCACATTAGGTGACTCTGCTGCTAACCCATAATATCTTGCTGGCTACTTTTTTCTCTCAGGTTGAATTCACTGTCTGTCTTTGTGGTCTAACCCATCAGGTTTTGCCAGTTACTAGGTTCTAATCTTTACTTCTGAACTCGTGTTAAATGTTACCTGTGTGTACATGTTTGTGTCACGTTTGTATTGTCCTTGTCTCTGTTTGAGAAACTCTCATTATGGGACAAAGCCATTCCATGCCTCTGTCCTTGAAGCCTTTCCTGGTCCCTGCCTCCAATCCGACACCGTCACCCAGGATCCTATCACTCAAACCTTCTACTCCTTCCCCTCTTCCCTCCATTCTCCCTGAGTCACAAGATTGTAGATCTTGGGGTTGTGAACAAACGGGAGCTGCATGATGGTCTTTGTGTGTCTTTTTATCTGTGTTTCTGTTAAATGTGATGGCATTGTTTGGACCGATGCAGAGTCCCGAGTTCCAACCTGCCTTACATATGTGGAAGTTACTTTAGCTAAATTTTAAACTAATGCTTCTCCTGTGAGGGACCAAAAGTCAATAGAACCGCCAGTTTTTCTGTTCTCACCTTTTGCACCTCTCTTAGCTGTGTTTTAAAGAACTTTGATAAACTTTACTCCCCTTTGTTAAGCAAGATTACGGAAGCAGTGATTTCTTTTCTTCCCGTAGTTGGCTTGAGCATGCCCACTGCAGAGGGAAATGTCTGGGGTCAAAGAACTTTGATATCTCGCTTAAACTTTTCTCAAAACCCTGTCCTCATTATTAAATTGGCATTAATTGGCTTTGGGATGGGAACCAAGCCTTCAGTCATAAATTTTGACACCCCAGAGGGGACTTTAAATAAACCCCACTCTGCCCTCTTGGGGAAGCCTAGCACTCAAAACAACTGCAAGCAGAGGATGAAATTTTTGGGAACTGACTACTGCAAAGTTGGGAGACATAGAATATGCCTGGTGCCTGGGGTCAAAGCAAACCAGAGGAACTAATCCTGTAAGTAAATGGTGAGGCTAAGGGACTCCCAGCAGCTGACAGAGCCATTTTGCTGTGGGGAACTCCCTTATTCCTTACGTGCACTTTAAGGATTTCTCCACCTCTGTTTACTTAACAAAAGGGACAATGAATGCATTAGTATGTTGATATTATAGATTGTTTCTTGGGGATGATCTAGGGTGAATGTGTATCTAAAAATGATTTTTTTTTATTTTAACCATCTCGTATCTAAATGGGTTTCTAAAGCATTGCACTATGTTACAGTTAAAAGTTGGGTTTAAACAATTGTTTAGTTTGATTTCAGGTAGTTCATGCTAGGAAACTTAAATACTTAGGATAAAAAATAATTAAAGAGTTTTAATTTTGAACTAGGCAGCCTGAAAAAATTTCACTAGATATACCAGTGCATTAACTTGGGAAGAGATAATAAATTATGATATGGTATCTATTCCCATCAGTGTGTAAGATTTTAAAAAATGGTACTAAATTAAAACGTTGGTCTGGCTTATTGAAATGACATTAATTAGCAACAGTCTTGGAAATTTTTAAAGCTTAATTTCGGATACCCATGGTAGTGTGTGGTTCTTTTTAAAAAATTTTCAGCCAATTTAATGTAACTTAATACTATTAGAAACTTCATAACAAAGAAAGGGGCTTAACGATACTATAGAAACTTCTTCTGATGGTGGCTTTAATATTATCAATAAATGATCCTATTTTCAGTTTTGTGTGAGCAAGTTTTTCTAGTGTAGAAAAATCTAAAGATATAAAATTTTGAGAATTACATCTTAAACTTGCATCAAAATTTTCAACATCCAAACCTGGAAATTATGACTTATAGCTAAAATGCCTTAGGCCTGAGGTTTCTGCTACGAATTCCAGTCTTTTCAGTTTTCCAGACCTCAGCCAGGACTTAAGTTGATATGCAAATAAAAGAAGCCTGCAGCACTCAGCAGGAGACAGATAAAAAAGAGTAAATGTGTCTTTTTACCTGAACTCAAACTAGACCTAACCAAAAAATTATATTATACGGTATTTACTAATTACTGGCCAGTCATCTTTTTTAGGACTCTTGCTTTTCTTAGATTCTGTATTTTTTTTTGAGCTCATGATCTTGATTCTGCTGATGGGTTAATGTTTTCTGATCAGTTCTATTTTTGATCGACTCGGGAGTTTTTAGCATTTCAATGGAGATTTCACCTGAAAAAGCTACAAGGCTTTTACTATTGTGTTATGTGTTACATTTGTGTTACGTGTTGTATGTTGGTATGTCTGTATGTGTGTATGTCCATATATCATGCAGTGATATGACAATTGACAGATGAGGAGCACTCATGAAAAATTTAGAATGTATCTAAATGTCTTTGATTCACGTGATTCATATGTTTTAATTCAAATTGGGTAAACAGATAAAAATAAAGATGTCTTTAAAATTAGGCCTATAAGTTTTCTAGGTTTTCAAAAAGGCCCTAATAAAATGTAGATGTCTATAAAATAATCTGCCTAAATTCAGAAATTTACAAGTATTGTATTGAAATGTGAACAGAAAGAGGTTAGTAGATGAAAAAGAGAAACTAAAAGGTTCCAGATATAGATCTAATAGAGGAAAAATGTGTTTCTGGATAAGAGAGTCTATATGATTAAGTAATTAAAAGGGTTTAAGTAAATAATAAAAAAAGGTTTGTGTAACTTGGTTATATGTGTAAGTTTTGAGCAAGTAATCTTAAAAAAATAAACAGCTGGTAAAACAAGTACTGTTTTTATAAAATTGTGCCATGTTATTTCTTTAAAATCTAAACTTGTTTAATACAAAAACATCAATGTAATTGTGGTGTTAATGTGTTCATATCTTCCAGGTATACAAGTCTGTAAGGAAGAAGCTTCCAAAGACCATTGTATCAAGCTGGTGTTCTAAGGTTGTATGGTAATTCTAGGCTTAAAAGAAAAACATGTTGGAGATTTATGTATATCATTTGTGTTCTATAATTGGACTTGTTATCAATAAGATATGTACAGTTCCATGTTACTTTTTACACTGAGATACAATCTAAAAGTATTTTTAACTTAATGAGAGCCAAATCTGTGAAGGTTTTATTGTAAACACAAAGGTAATGCCCATTCATTTCCATGTGAAAACTGTTTTCTTCAGGCTTCACAAAGGGGTGGCCTGAGACAAAGACTTTCCTGATATTCAGGGCAACATAACAATAGGTAATCAAAAGGCCCAAAGCAGGGTTTCTCCACTGAGACTTTACTGGCTACACTGATATCTGAGTTTTCTGAGATGCTTGCCATTCCCTTCAGCTATCCAGTACATGGCCATGTCACAGATCTTGGAAGTGGTTCATATATTGGACACAAAATCATGAGCCTATTCTGGAGAGTGGCCAGAATTCAGGAAGAAAACAGGAACGTAGGAAGATAGTTGGTGTTGCCCATTGATAAGGCAAGCCACACTCCATTTATAAATTGTGCCGGATGAATGCTGGGAAGTTTTCTCCTTGAGAGGATACACCCATTGAGGCATTCTCTTTTCTAATGTCTTCAACCACGGACACAGTGGGATACACAGACCTAAAAACACTCGCCTTGTCAAAGGACTAACTAGAAACACTCCACTCCAAACCAAACACACCCCCTTTCCTAACTATTCTCAGAACAAAAGAAAAAACCACAAACCCATACGCACAACCACAAAGGCACCTCCTTCCCCCAAGTAGGTCTGGAACTATCCAGAGTGTCCTCTGACCGGAGGGCCATACTATGTTCCCCAGAAATGGTCTGTCCTGTCTCAGATCTGGGCTCCTTGGTCAACTCTGTGAAGTTTTCAGGAGCCAGCAGTGAGCCTCTACCTGTTTTCTCCGGAAGGGCCCCTCTTCAGAATTTTTCTGGAATTTGGCCATTCTCACATAAGTAGGTACCACAAAAGACTGACTCTGTCCTCGGAAAACCCAAACAAGTGAGAACACTGGAACTGGTGCTGGGACTGGGTCGTGGTGCCTGGCTTCCTGGAACCCAAATTTGGAGAGTTCCATCAACAAGGATGTGAGGTGAGGCCACTTCCTTTAGTAACTGAATGAGGTCACTGCCTTGGCAACCAATTTGTCCTAACATTTGCTTCCTAAGGTCTCATAACATGGAGGATGTCCCTACTACCTGTGACACTTTCACAAGTTAGAATAGTATAGAAACCATAGTCACCTGGGAACAGCTCTCCACAAAGGCCTAGTTTGGTTCATCTCCTCTACCTTAAGAAGAGAGAATCTGATTCAGACACAACCCTTCATCCTGACCAGGTTGTTTGCCATGGAAGATGCCTTTTGCTCTATCATGTCCTTCATAGCTGCCTACGTCTTCTCCAGGGATCATTTCTGCATGGAACTTTGAAGTTTTCAGCAGGTGGAAGATCCCCTGCATTCCTGTATTGTAAGACCAAATCTTTCCCTGCTTTTCTGAACACTTAGATTGAGGGAACAGTGTATGGTTAGGGTTAATAATATGTTCAATTAAAACCAAAATACTCCCACATGGCCCTCATTTTCTTCCATGTAGACATTCATCATAACCTCTGGCTGGAGGTTTCCATAAGGGGCGCAGCCCAAGACAGTGTCCAAAATAAGTTCCCTTTCCCCTCATTTTCCTAAAGTCAGGGTTTCCTGGACACCCTTCCTGTAAACCACAATTGATCAAATAGGCCTGCCAGTAATACTGCTCTGTTTCTTCATTTTGAAGCCTACTGACTGTGAGGTATAGATTCTTTATGTGATTTGGAGTCATGTGAGAACCCAAGCACTGCTGCAGGGCTTTGAAGAACTCATTTGTCTCAAAGGATCCCTATACTTACTTGATGGAGGTCAGGAACCTAACAGAGGAAGCAAGAGACTTCATCCACAATGACTGATCTTTTTGCCATTTTGGTTTTGGATGCACACATGGGATCTTTCTTTAGATCCATCAGGTGCTGAAAATCAAAGCCACAGCCTCTCTCAGAGCCGAAAGGATGATTCAGACACATCCCTTTCCAAAGCAATTAAGCAAAGAGCCACAGGTGATGCTCATTCATTTCCAATTGAAAGCACTTTTCTTCAGGCTTCACAAACTGGTTGCCTGAGGAAAAGACCTTCCTGACATTCAGGTCAACAGAACAGTAGGTAAGCAAAAGGCACAAAGCAGGGTTTCTCTACTGAGACTTTACTGGTCACACTGATATCCGAGTTTTCAGAGATGCTCCCAATTCCCTTCATCTATCCAGTACATGGCCATGACACAGAACTCGACGGAGGTCCATATCTTGGACAAAAAAACATGAGCCTATTCTGGAGAGTGGCCAGAATTCAGGAAGAAAACAGGAACTAAGGAAAGAAGTAGGTGTTGTCCATATAAGGCAAGCCACAGTCCATTCATAAATTGGGAAGGATGTGTGCTGAGATGCTTTCTACTAGACAGGACACATCCATTGATGCATTCACTTTTCTAATATCTACAACCACGGAAAAAGTGGGATACACAAACAAAGAAACACTCGCCAAGTCAAATGACTTACTAAAAACAGTCCACTCCAAACCAAACATACTGCCTTTCCTACCTATTCTCAGAACATGATAAAAAAACACAAATTCACACCCACACCCACAAAGGCACCTCCTTCCCCCAAGTAGGTCTGTGACTATCCAGAGTGTCCTCAGACTGATGGGCCTTACTCTGCTCCCTCGAAATGGACTGTCCTGTCTCAGATCAGGTCTCCTTTACCAACTCTGTAAAGTTTTCAGCATCAATCAGTGAGTCACTACCTGCTTTCTCAGGAAAGGCCCCTCTTCAGAGCTTTCCTGGCATTTAGCCATCCACACATCAGTATGTACCAAAAAGACTGACTCTGTCCTTGGTAAATCCAAACAAGTGAACCCACTGGGACTGGGACAGGGAATGGCTCTGAGTGCCTGGCTTCCTGGATCCCAAGTTCAGAGAGTTCCATCACCAAGGAAGTGAGGTAGGTCACTTCCTTCAGGAACTGAATGAGGTCACTACCTTGGTAACCACTTTATCCTAACATTTGCTTCCAAGGGTCCCACGAGAGAGAGGCTTCCCCTACTTCCTGTGTCACATTCACAAGATAGAATGGTATATCAACCATAGGCACATGTTAACAGCTCTCCACACAGACCTGGTTTGGTCCATCTTCTCTACTTTAAGAAAAGAGAGGCTTATTCAGACACATCGCTTCATCCTGACCAGGTATTTTACCAAGGAAGATTACTGTTGCTCTCTCAGGTCCTTCATAGCTGCCTACATCTTCTTCAGGGTTTATTTCTGCATGGAACTTGAGGTTCTCAACAGGTGGAAGATCCCCTACCTACCTGTATTATAACACCAACTCTGTCCCTGGTCTTTGTAAAGTTAAATTGAGGGAACAGTGCATGGTTAGGGTTAATAACCTGTTCAATTTGGGTTAGGAATCATTCTGCGAGATGAATAATGGTATTGGGGACCTCCGATATTTACAAGCATATATAGGTGTAATATAAGTATGAATACAGAAATCTAGGAAAGATTTGAAACCCAGATGAACACTGGGCCCTTGATTGGGATACTTAGCTTTGAATTATTTCCGCAAAGTTGTCTCAAATAAATCGTTATACAATGGCATAGGACCTTGTACCTTGGATGACTGAATGAGGAAGAGATCCTCCAGACAAAAAGGGATAGTTCCAAAAGTTATTTAGATATAGGGTTTTGGTTAGAGAGTGAATGCAAATGTCAGCATATGTGAAGAGTCAGTCACAGTGATGAACTGGGGAAAATGTGTAGGAAAGCAGATATCAATAGAGACATTAGGAAATCAGGGAAAGTACAAAGTGAGTAATAGGATAAGACGTTTTTAACAGGGTTGTGTTTGAATATATAATCGTAGGAAGAAACAAATATGTAGTCACCAATAGGAATGATATTTGAGATCATTAGTTAATCAGGACATGGATGTTGTTAGTAATACATGCTCACATTAAATTTAGGCTTTGGTACAATCATAAGGGTGTCCGTTGCATTTTTTGTCAGGAATATTACTGTGATGAAATGTAAATGTATATCAGGTGACTACAGTATTTCTTCAAACATTTCTGAAAGCAACATTTTAAGACTTATAAATTAGTATTGGGGACACAAGTACGTGTACCCTGTGCCTATGATTATAAAGATGATGCCTTAATAGACAATACTGTAAATAAATAATATAACTTGATCAAACTTTAAATAATGGATTGAATTGATATCTGAAAATATATAGGAAATCTTATATTGATATACATAAGTTCATTCTAACCAGTTATACATCTAATGGTAATTTTAGCATTATGGTTTATCATGAAGAGTGTGGGAGTTTTGCTTCAAAAATGATTATGGAAATCGAAAATAATGTGTTTGGAAGTTCTGAATTTTCCCTTTGTTAGTAAACTGAGGACACTGGGGTCTAAGTGTCTAACCATGTGATCTGTGAAGCCATTTGGTCATACTCCACTTTTCGTGGTGTTTCTTACTGCTGCACTGGGAGTTTGGTATTGGCTTCACGTAATACAAGGAGAAAAACTGGGACGCAGTGCTAGAGGGAGTACTCTCACGTGTAGTGGATGAGGGTCTGCAGGAGAATGCACCAACCAGGCTTCTATCCCAAAAAGCTTGCACCCATGTAAATAGCAACCAGATTCTGAACATTGCCCTGAAACCTCTCCATATAACAAGGTCCCTTTACTTGTAAGGTTCTGCTGGCTGCACCATGTCATTCACAAGTCATTCGGAAACCAATGGCAGAACCACGTGTCCCCACGACAGATGTTTTATCATACACCTGCCCACCACTGCTCTGGGCCCACTAGTCAGCAGGCTCCAACTTTCTGGCATCTCTGTTCTCACCATTTTCATGAAACCCAGTCAATCAATGCAATGTCTGGTACACTCGTGATCAGCAACAGATATCCAAAGGTTCTCCAGTGCCACCTGTTCATGGGAATTTAAAAAATTCATGGTATTTATATAGCCAATTTTCAAGGATGAAGTTGGAGGCATTGTGGCTTTCAATTTATTCAGGAACCATGAAATGGTGAGGAAGATTATTTCAATTAAAGCTCAGGAGAACTCTCAGAGGCAAGGCTTCCCAAAGAGTGGCCAAAAGGTCACATTAAGCCAGGCCCATTTAGGTCTACAATTGAGGTCCATGTGTGTTTTGACTCTCAACAATGGCTGCCACGTCTTTCTGAATAAAGTCATGTGATATCCTGGCTGAGATTCCCAGTGCTCTTTGGAAAGCTATCCTGGGCCTAGATCTCAGTCTCCAAGGGCAACTCTCATGTGTGGCCTCCTAAAATCCCAACACAATTCATGTCCATACTTCTCTGAGTTCATTTCCAGAACTCAGTCTCTAAGGGGAATCACTCCAGAGTTCAAGCCCATGTGGACCCAGTCATCTCTTCCAACTACCACACAAATGACCACAATTAAACCAAAACACTCCCACATGGCCCTCATCTTCTTCAATATAAACTCTCATCATAACCTCTTGCTGGAGGTTTCCATGAGGGGCGCAGCCTAAGACAGTGTCCAAAATAAGCTCATTTGCCCCTTATTTGCCTAAATTCAGGGTGGCCTGGAAACCCTTCCTGTGAATCAGGTGTGATCAAATAGGCCTGCCATTAATACTGCTCTACTTCTCCAATTTGAGGCCTACTCTCTGTGGGGCATAGATTCTTTATGTGAATTGGGGTCATGAGAAAACCCAAGCACCTATGGGCTACCCTCTGCAGGGCTTTGAAGAACCCATTTCAATGAGTCTAGGAGTTGGACCAAAAGTTCTTTAGATATAGGGGTTTTGTTAGAGAGTGAATGTAAATGTCAGCATATTTCAAGAGTCAGTCACAGTGATGAACTGGGGAAAATGTGTAGGAAATCAGATATCAATAGAGACATTAGGAAATCAGGCAAAGTACAAAGTGAGTGATAGGATGAGACATTTTTAACAGGGTTCAGTTTCAATATTTAATCTTAGGAAGAAACAAATATGTAGTCACCAATAGGAATGATATTTGAGATCATTAGTTAATCAGGACATGGATGTTATTAGTAATACATGCTCACTTTCAATATAGGCTTTGGTACAATCATAAGTGTGTCCGTTGAATTTTGTGTCAGGAATATTACTGTGATGAAATGTATATGTATATCAGGTGGCTAGAGTATTTCTTCCAATATTCTTAAAGCAATATTTTAAAGACTTATAAATTAGTATTTGGGATACAAGTAGGTATACCATCGGTCTATGAATATAGAGATGATGCCTTAATAGACCATACTGTGAATAAATAATATAACTGGTTCAAACTTTAAATAATGGATTGAATTGATATCTGAAAATATATAGGAAATCTTATATTGATATACATAAATTCATTCTAACCAGTTATACATCTAATGGTAATATTAGCATTATGGTTTATCATGAAGAGTGTCTGAGTTTTGCTTCAAAAATGATTATGGAAATCAAAAATAATGTGTTTGGAAAGAATCTCATGAAAAGAACAGTCAAGAAACATGGAGGAATACATGTGTTCTGAAGTAGGAAGTGATTGAAAGTGAACTAAATGCCTATAAATTTGTGAAATTGTGGATGAAAGAATATATCCTATTATGTCCATAAACTGCAGAAATAGTAATGTATCAGTGTTGAATAAAAATGAACTTCAAAATACACATCATGGTCCCATAGGTGTCTACTTGCATTGATGTGAAACTGGGTCAGTCACTGTGGAAATATTATGATTTGTATGCACCAATCACTGAATTTAGTTTTCAGTACTAGGAAATAAATATGTATTTAAGGTGGATGAATATTTCTAAGAATTATTTTGTGAAAATTTGATTATAAATCCACATACACACACATGAGTAAATTTAGAAAGTGTATAATAAGACACATATATTTCATATTTTGGAAAATCTAAAGAGTAGATATCTATATCTATATAGATAGATAGATAGATAGATAGATACTCACATACACAGACATTAAAATGTAGCAATATATATGCCATTCGAAAATCATAATAAAATAGATATCATCCACGTATCCAAAAATATTCATTTTACTGAACATTTATTTATGCATAATATTGTTCATCTAGGAAATTCACCCATAGGTTGAATTTCCAGTTCCATCAGTATTTAGAGGGAGTGATCTCTTCTCACAATTTGTATCTTCCAAAATAAGCAAGCTCACAAGAATGTACATGTGATACCAGGTAGAATTCTAAAGATGCATTAAAAAATACATATGATGAATAGGCTACAGAGAAAGGGAGACAGAAATTTACATATGTGTTAATTTTAAAAACTCATGGAGAAGTATTACAATGAAAAGTTGACTATATTTATAACACATACCGTTGATAAAGCCGAAGGCAAGTCCAAGTATACACCATGCCTCCTATGAAAGGCCTGTATTTCTATTCTGTTAAGTTTCTTTTTCTCCATCATATTTGGATTAGTAGTCAGAGTCTAGTAGGGTATGGGTTAGTGTCAGGGATTCAGTATTTCAAATGGAAAATATGAAAATGAATCTAATGTGTATGCAAGTATGTGCTACACAAAAATCTTCCCACTCTCATCAAGAACAATGCTTTGACATTACCTTTGCCCCAAATAAGACACAATTAGTGGAGAAAAGTTAGAAAATCTGTGAATACATATGTGGAAAGAAAAATGCTCAGGAGTTCACAAACTTGTAGGAGGTAGAATGGGTTACAAAAAGGGAGAGGGTAAACACTCCACAAACATGGAGCTCTGCTGGCCCAATGACTTTTTGAGAAACTGCCTCTGAGGTCGGGCAGTTAAAATATATATTGTTGTCAGGAGTTTTAGCTTCCTTTGTAGTGAGACCATCAATTCTGGGTCTCCATCTATGTGACCTGGATGACATGGTTTTTTGTTTTCTAGTGAACATGAGGCAGCAGTGCTGAATTCTCTCTTTGTAGGTAAACTTTGGCCACTGGGGTCTAAGTATCTAACTGTGTTGTCTGTAGAGCCATTTGGTCATTATCCACTTTCGTGGTGTTTTTTACTGCTTCACTGTGAGTTTGGTATTGGCTTCACGAAATACAAGGAGTTCTACTGGGACACAGTGCTGGAGGATGTACTCTCACGTGTGGTGGGTTAGTAAAATGCACCAGTGAGGCTTCAATCCCACATAGCTTTTCAACTTGACAATAGCAACCTGATTCTGACCTTTGGCAGAAATCCTCTCCATATAACAAGATGCCCTTACATAGA
Organism: Callospermophilus lateralis; assembly: GCF_048772815.1. Taxonomy (NCBI): domain Eukaryota; kingdom Metazoa; phylum Chordata; class Mammalia; order Rodentia; family Sciuridae; genus Callospermophilus; species Callospermophilus lateralis. The sequence continues at coordinate 2,017,744 of NW_027513087.1, forward strand.
AGGGTCTGCTGGCTGTACCATGTCAGTCACAAGTCTTTCTAAGCCAATGGCAGATCCACGTGGCCCCACCACAAATGTTTTTTTCACACACCTACACTCCTCTGATCTAGGCCCACTAGTCTGCAGGCTCCAACTTTCTGGCATCTATGTTCTACACTTTTTTCATGAAACCCAGTCAATCAAGGCACTGTCTGGTACAATCATGATCAGGAACAGGACATTCAGAGGTTCTCCAGTGCAACCTGGTCATAGTAATTTCAAAAAATTCATGGTATTTATCTAGATATTTTTCAATAATGAAGTTGGAGGCACTGTGGGATTTAATTTATACAGGAACCATTAAAAGGTGAGGAATCTCATTTCAATGAAAGCTCTGGAGAACTTTCACAGGCAAGGCTTCCCAAAGAGTGGGCAAAAGGTCACATGAAGCCAGGCCCATTGAGGTCTACAATGTGAATTCCATGTGTGTTTTGACTCTCAACTATGGCTGACAATCTTTCAAAATAAAATCTTGTGATATCCTATCTGAGATTCCCAGTGCTCTGTGGAAAATCACCCTGGGCCTAGATCTCAGTTTCCAATGGCGAATCTCATGCGTGGCCTCCAAAAATCCCAACACAATTCATGGCAATACTTCTCTGAGTTCAGTTCCACAACTCAGTCTCTAAGGGGAATCACAACAGAGTTCAAGCCCAGGTGGACCCAGGCATCTCTTCCAATTGCCACACAAATGATGACAATTAAAACCAAAACACTCCCACAGGGCCCTCTTCTTCTTTTATATAGACACTAATCATAAACTCTAGCTGGAGGTTTCCATGAGGGGCACAGCCCAAGACAGTGTCAAAAATAATCTCCCTTGCCCCTCATTTGCCTAAAGTCAGGGTGGCCTGGACAACATTCCTGTGAAACAGAAGTGATCATATAGGACTGCTGTTAATACTGCTCCACTTCTCAAATTTGAGGCCTACTGACTGTGGGGTATAGATTCTTTGTGTGAATTGGAGTCATGAGAAAACGCAAGCACCTATTGTCCAGCCTCTGCAGGGCTTTGAAGAACTCATTTGACACAAATGATCCCTATTCTCACTTGATGGAGGTCAGAAATATTACAGAGGAAGGCGAGAGGCTTCATCCAAAATGACTGATCTTTTTTCCATTTTGGTTTTGAATGCCCAAATGGGATCTTTCTCTAGACCCATCAGGTGCTGAAAATCTAAACCACAGGCTCACACAGGGCCAAGAGGCTGATTCAGACAAATCTTTTTCCAAAGCAATAAAGTAAAAAGCCACAGGTGATTCCCATTCATTTCCATTTGAAAACTCTTTTCTTCAGGCTTCACTAAGGTTTGGCCTGAGGCAAAGACCTTTCTGACATTCAGAGCAACAGAACAATAGGTAATCAAAAGCCCCCAAGCAGGGTTTATCCTAGGAGACTTTCCTGGTTACTCTGATATGTGAGTTTTCTGAGATGCTCGCCATTCTCTTCAGCTATCCAGTACATGGCCATGTCACAGAGCTTGGAGGTGGTACGTATCTTGTACAAAAATACATGATACTAATCTTGAGAGTGGCCAGAATTTAGGAAAAAATGAGAACTTAGGTAGATAGCAGGTGTTGCCCATGGATGAGGCAAGCCTCAGTCCATTCATTAATTGGGAAGGATGCATACTGGGAAGTTTTCTACTAGACAGGACACACCCAATGAGCTATTTTCTTTTCTAATATCTACAAAGAAAAACACAATGGGATACACAGACACAGAAACAGTCTCCTTGTCAAATGACTTACTAGAAACAGTCCACTCCAAACCAAACAAACCTCCTTTTTTACCTATTCTCAGATCATGTGAAAAAACCACAAACACAAACCAACACCCACTAATGCACCTCCTTCTTCCAAGTAGGTCTGTGACTATCTGGAATGTCCTCTGACTGGTAGGACATACAATGTTTCCCAGAAATGGCCTTTCTGTCTCAGATCTGGTCTCCTTGGTCAAATCTGTGAAGTTGTAAGGACGCAGTGGTGAGCCAATTCCTATCCTCTCTGGAAAGACCCCTCTTCAGAGCTTTCTTGGTATTTGGCAACCCTTACATCAGTAGGTACCAAGAAAGACTGACTCTGTTCCTGGAAAATCCAAAGAAATGAGCCCACTGCGACTGAGACTGGGACTGGCTCAGGGTGCCTTGCTTCCTGGATCACAAAATTCAGAGAGCTCCATCACCAAGGAAGTGAGGTGAGGTCACTACCTTCAGAAAATGAATGAGGTCACTGTCTTGGCCACCACTTTGTCCTAACAGTTTCTTCCTATTGTCTCCTGACATGGAGGCTGCCCTACTTCCTGTGATACTTTCTCATGTTAGAATGGTATAGAAACCATAGTCACCTGGGAACAGCTCTCCACACAGGCCTGGTTTGGTCCATCTTCCCTACATAAAGAATAGAGAGGCTGACTCAGACACATCTTTTCATCCTGACCATGTTTTTTGCCATGGAATATGACTTTTGTTCTCTCAGGTCCTTCATAGCTGCCTGCATCTTCTCCAGGGATCATTTCTGCATGGATTTTGAGGTACTCAGCAGTTGGAAGATCTCCTAACTTCCTGTATTGTAATACCAACTTTGTCCCTGCTCTTCTGTAAAGTGAGATTGAGAGAACATTGTATGGTTAGGATTAATAGCATGTTCGATTTGGGTTGGAAATCATTCTGCTGGATGAATAATGGTATTGGGAACCAGCGACATTTATAAGAATATAGAGGTAGAACATTAGTATGAAAACAGAAATCTAGGTAATATTTGAAGCCCAGAAGGATTTGGACCCTTGATTGGGATCCTTAGCTTGAGTTATGTTTTGCACCGAGGTCTCAGTTAAATTGATATACAATGGCATAAGACCCTGTACCTCAGATGATTAAATGTAGAAGAGATCATCCAGTCAAAAAGGGATTGTGTGTAGGATTAGGAAGATAGTCAGTAGGTTTAGAAGGAAGAGTGAGTCTAGGATTTGGACCAAATGTTCTTTAGCAATAGGGTTTTGGTTAGAGAGTGAATATAAATGACACCATATGTGAAGAGTCAGGCACAATGATGAACTGGGGAAAATATGTAGGAAAGCAGACATCAGTAGAGACATTAGGAAATCAGGCAAAGTATAACGTGATAGGATTAGACATTTTCAACAGGGTTGAGGTTGAATACATAATCTTAAGAAGAAACCAATTTGTAGTCACCAATAAGATTGACATTTGAGAGCATTAGGCAACCTGGACATGGATATATTTAGTAATCCATGTTCACATTCCATTGAGGCTTTGGTACAATCATAAGGGTGACCTTCGCATTTTGTGTCCAGAATATTACTGTGATAATATGTATATGAAGATCAGGTGACATGAGTATTTCTTCCACCATTTCTGGGGGAAATATTTTGAAAAGATATAAATTAGTACTGGGGATACTAATCGGCTTACCCTGTGTTGATGAATATAGAGATGATGCATTAATAGACCATACTGTGAATAAATTATATGACTGGTTCCAAATTTAAATAATGGATTGTATTGATATCTGAAAAAATAGAGGAAATCATTTATTGATATAGATACATTCATTCCAACCACTTATATATCTAATGGTTATATTAGGGTTACCGTTTATCATAAATAGTGTGTGAGTTTTGCTTCAAAAATGATTATGGAATCGAAAATAATGTCTTTAGAAAGAAGTCTAATGAAAAGACCAGTCAAGAAACATGGAGAAATATAAGTGTTCTGAAGGAAGAAGTGATTGAAAGTGAACCAAATGTTTATAAATTTGTGAACTTGTGAATGAAAGGATATAATTTATGATGTCTATAAACTGAAGAAATAATAACGTACCAGGTTTGATTAAAATGAACTTTAATAAACACATCATATCCAATAGGAATCTACTTGCATTGATGTTAAACTTGGTCAGTTACTGTAGAAATATTAGGATTTGTAAGCACCCTTCCCTGAAGTTAGTTTTCAGTACTAGGAAACAAATATTTATTTCAGTGGATGTATATTTCTGAGAATAAACTTTTTAAAAGTTCATTATAAATCCACATATATGAATATGAATGAATTCAGGCAGTGTATAAGAAGACACATATATTTCATATTTTGGTAAATCTGGAGAATATATATATATAATGTATATATAGACACACAAACACACACATTATAATGTAGCAATATATATGCCAATTGAAATTCATCATGAAAAATAACTCATCCGCATATCCCAAAATATTCATTTTACTGAACATGAATATGTGTATAGTGTTGTTCATCTAGGAAGCTCACCCATGGGTTGAATTTTCAGTTAAAACAGCGTTTAGGAGGAGTGATCTCTTCTCACAATTTGTATCTGCCAAGTCAGCCACCTCACAAGAATGTATATGTGAAACCAGGTAGGATTCTATTTGTGCATATAAAAATACATTTGCTTAATAGGCTACAGAGAAAGGGAGACAGGAATTCACATTTTTCTTAACTTTAAAAACACATGGAAAATTATTTCAACAAAAAATTGACTAGATTTATAACTCCTACCTTATATCATGCAAAAGGTAATTCCAACTATACACCATGCTTCTTCTGAAATGCTTGTATTTCTATTCTGTTTGGTTATTTTTCTCCATTATATTAGGATTAGTAGTCAGAGTTTAGTAGGGTATGGGTTAGTGTCAGGGATTCAGTATTTCAAACAGAAAATTGGAAAATGAATCCAGTGTGTATGCAAATATGTGCTACAAAACAATCTTCCCTCTCTCATCCAGAACAATGACTTGACATTCCCTTTGAGCCAAGTAAGTCAGAATTAGAGGAGAAGAGTTAGAAAATCTGTGAATATATATTTAGAATGGAAAATGCTCAGGAGTTCACAACCTTGGAGTTGATAGAGCAGTTTCCAAAAGTAAGTGACATGGTAAACACTCCACAAACATGGAGATCTGCTGGCCTAAACACTTCTTGAGAAATTGCCTCTGAGCTTGGGCACTTGAAATATATGTTGTTTTCAGGAGCTTTAACTTCCGATGTAGTGAGACCATCAAAGCTAGGTCTGCATCTATGTGACCAGGAGGACATGGTTTCTTATTTTCCAATGAACATGAGGCAGCAGTGCTAAATTCTCTCTTTGTAGCTAAATTGTGGCCACGGGGGCTAAGTGTCACCCCATGTGGACTGTGAAGCCATTTGGTCATCCTCGACTTTTCATTGTGTTTCTTGCTGCTGCACTGGGAGTTTGGTATTTGCTTCACGAAATACAAGGAGTTCAAGTGGGACACAGTGCTGGAGGGAGTTCTGTCACGTGTGGTGGGTCAGTGTCTGCATGAGAATTCACCAACTAGGCTTCTATCCCACATAGCTTGCCCCTTGACCATAGCAACCTGATTCTAAACATTGCCGTGAAAAATCTCCATATAACAAGATGCCTTTATATAGAAGGGTCTGCTGGCTGCACCGTGTCTGTGTCAAGGCATTTGAAAGTCAATGGCAGATCCACAGGCCCCACCACAGATGTTTTATCACACACCTGCACACCACTGCTCTAGGCCCACTACATATCAGGCTCCAACTTACTGGCATCTCTGTTCTACACCATTTTCATGATACCTAGTCAATCAAGGCACTCTCTGGTATACTCATGATCAGCAACAGGACATCCAAAGGTTCTCCAGTGCCACCTGGTCATGAGAATTTCTAAAAATTCATGGTATTTATCTAACTATTTTTCACAGATGAAGTTGTTGGTACTGTGGGTTTCAATTCATTCAGGATCCATTAAATGTTGAGGAAGCTCATTTTAATGAAGGATCTGGAGATCTCTCACAGGCAAGGCTTCCCAAAGAGTGGCCAAATTGTCACATGAAGCCAGGCCCATTGAGGTCTCCAATGTGAGGTCCATGTGTGTTTTGACTCTCAACGATGGCTGCAAGGTCTTTCAGAATAAAACCTGTGATATCCTAGCTGAGATTCCCAGTGCTCTCTGGAAAGCCTCTCTGGGCCAAGATCTCAGTTTCCAAGGGCGACTCTCATGCGTGGCCTCCTGAAATCCCAACAACATTCATGGCAATACTTCTCTGAAGTCAGTTCCAGATCTCATTCTCTAAGGGGAATTACACCAGAGTTCAAGCCCAGGTGGACCCAGTCATCTCTTCCAACTACCACACAAATGACCACAATTAAAACCAAAACACTCCCACATGGCCCTCATCTTCTTCCATATAAACACACATCATAACCTCTGGATGGAGTTTTCCATGAGGGGCACATCCAAACCAGTGCCCAAAATAAGCTCCCTTGCCCCTCATTTGCCTAACATCAGGGTTGATTGGACACGCTTCCTGTGAACCAGCAGTGATCAAATAGGCCTGCCGTAAATGCTCCACTTCTCCACTTTGAGGCCTTCTTACTGTGGGGTTTAGATTCTTTTTTTTCTAAATTTTTTTGGAAATTTAATTGGAAAGTTAAAAAAAATTGTTTTGCAGAATATTAAATTTCTAATGGCAAAGCCTTCACCTTGTTTGTGAAGGAAACCTTGATGCCTTGCCAATCTGGTTATATGGAGACACTCAAAATTTTCTGTTACATACTACATGGATGAATGGCTAAAGCACATAGTTTTTTAAAACTGAAAGGCAGATACCAGCAAGTAAGATAACAAATAAAAGACAATTTTATTAAAAAATAAAGTTGTTATGTGACTCAAATATTGGAAATTCAATTCTTTTTTTTTTTGGTTGTTCAAAACATTATAAAGCTCATGATATATCATCTTTCATGCATTTGACTTAATTGTGTTATGAACTCCCATTTTTACCCCAAATACAAATCGCAGAATCACATCAGTTACACACTCACGTTTTTACATAATAGCATACTAGTTATTGTTGAATTCTGCTACCTTTCCTATCCCCTACTATTGCCCCTCCCCTCCCATCTTCCCTCTCTACCTCATCTGCTGTTGTTTAATTCTCTCCCTTGTTTTCCCCTCTTTAGCCTCACAACCTCTTATATGTAATTTTGTGTAACATTGAGTAGTCTCCTACCATTTCCATATAATTTTCCTTCTCTCTCCCTTTCTCTCCCCCCACTCATCTCTGTTTAGTTTTAATATTTTTCTCATGTTCTTCCTCCCTGTTCTGTTCTTATTTGCTCTCTCTATATAAAAGGAATCATTTGGCATTTGTTTTTTTAAGGATTGGATAGCTTCGCTTAGCATAATCTATTCTAATGCCATTCATTTCCCTGCAAATTCTATGATTTTGTCATTTTCAGTGCTGTGTAATACTCCATTGTGTATAGATGCCACATTTTTATTATCCATTCATCTATTGAAGGGCATCTAGTTTGGTTCCACAGTCTAGTTATTGTGAATTGTGCCGCTATGATCATCGATGTGGCAGTATCCTTATACTGCTCTCTATTAAGATCCTCAGGGAAGAGTCTGAGAAGGGCGATATCTCGGTCAAATGGTGGTTCCATTCCCAGCTTTCCCAGAAATCTCCATACTGCTTTCCATATTGGACTCTCCAATTTGCAGGCCCACAAGCAGTGTACAAGTGTACCCTTTACCCCACATCCTCACCAACACTTATTGTTGTTCGACTTCATAATGGCTGCCAATCTTACTGGAGTGAGATGGTATCTTAGGGTGGTTTTGATTGCATTTCTCTGACTGCTACAGATGGTGAGCATTTTTTCATGTACTTGTTGATTGATTGTATGTCCTCCTCTGTGAATTGTCTGTTAAGATCCTTGGCCCATTGTTGATTGGGTTATTTGTTATCTCATTGTTTAATTGTTTTGAGTTCTTTGTATATTCTAGATATTAGGGCTCTATCTGAAGTGTAAGGGGTAAAAATTTGTTCCCAGGATGTAGGCTCTCTATTTAACTCTCTTATTGTTTCTCTTGCTGAGAAAAAACTTTTTTAGATTAAGTAAGTCCCATTTGTTTATTCTTTTTATGAACTCTTGGGCTATGGGTGTCCTATTAAGGAATTTGGAGCCCAACCCCACAGTATGTACATCGTAGCCAACTTTTTCTTCTATCAGACGCAGTGTCTCTGATTTTATATCTGGCTCCTTGATCCATTTTGAGTTAACTTTTATGCATTGTGAGAGAAAGGGATTCCGTTTCATTTTGTTGCATATGAATTTCCAATTGTCCCTGCACCATTTGTTGAAGATGCTATCCTTCTTACATTGCATGCTTTTAGGCCCCTTTTCAAATATAAGAAAGTTGTAATTTTGTGGATATGTCTCTGTGTCCTCTATTCTGTACAATTGGTCCATCTGCCTGTTTTGATACCAGTACCACACTGTTTTTGTTACTATTGCTTTGTAGTACAGTTTGAACTCTGGATTCACACTTCCTGCTTAGAATTGCTTTCGCTATTCTGGGTCTTTTGTTGTTCCATATGAAATTCATGATTACTTTATCTATTTCTACAAGAAATGCCATTGGGTGTTTGATTGGCATCGCATTAAACCTGTAGAGAACTTTGGGTAATATCGCCATTTTGATGATGTTATTTCTGCCTATCCATGTACAGGGCATATTTTTCCATCCTCTAACATCTTCTTCTATCTCTCTCTTTAGGGTTCTGTAGTTTTCATTGTATAAATCTTTCACCTCTTTGATTAGGTTGATTCCCAAGTTTTTTATTTTCTTTGAGTATACTGTAAATGGAGTGGTTTTCCTCATTTCCATTTCAGAAGTTTTGTTGCTGATATACAGGAATGCATTTGATTTATGCGTGTTGATTTTATATCCTGCCAATTTGCTGAATTCATTTATTAACTCTAGCAGTTTCTTTGTAGACCGTTTTGGGTCTGTTAAATATATTATCATGTCATCCACAAATAGCGATAATTTAAGTTCTTCTTTTCCTATTTTTATGCCTTTAATTTCCTTTGTCTGTATCATTGCTCTGGATAGTATTTCAAGAACTAAATTAAATAGAAGTGGTGATAGAGGGCATCCCTGTCTTGTTGCAAATTTTACAGGGAATGCCTTCAGTTTTTCTCCATTTAGGATGATGCTAGCCTGAGGTTTAGCATATATAGCTATTACCATGTTGAGGTAAGTTCCTGTTATTCCTAGTGTTTTATAGAGTTTTAAAGAAAAAGGGATGCTGTGCTTTGTAGAATGCTTTTTTTGCATCTATCGAGATGATCATATGGTTCTTCTCTTTAAGTCTATTGATGTGATGGATTACATTTATTGATTTCCGTATATTGAACCAGCCTTGCATCCCTGGGATGAATCCCTCTTGATCATGAAGTACAATTTTTTTATATGCTTTTGTTTTTTATTTGCCAGGATTTTATTGAGAATTTTTGCATCCAAGTTTATTAGAGATATTGGTCTGTAGTTTTCTTTCTTTGAAGTGTCTTTGTCTGGTTTTGGGATCAGGGTGATGTTGGCCTCATAGAATGAATTTGGAAGAACTCCTTCTTTTTCTATTTTTTGAAATAGCTTGAAAAGTATTGGTATTAATTCATCTTTGAACGTTTTGTAGAACTCTGCTGTATAACCATCTGGTCCAGGGCTTTTTTTGGTTGGTAGTCTTTTGAAGGTTTCTTCTATTTCTTCCTTTGTTATTGGTCTATTTAAATTGTGTGAGTCTTCCGAACTCAAACTTGGCAGATTATATGACATAAGAAATTTATCAATATCTTCATTATCTTCTGTTTTATTGGAATATGGGGTTTCAAAATACTTTCTAATTATCATCTGAATTTCTGTAGTGTCTGTTGTGATGTTGCCTTTTTTATCCCATATGTTAGTAATTTGAGTTCTCTCTCTACTTCTCTTCATTAGCATGGCTAAGGCCCTGTCGATTTAATTTATTTTCAAAGAACCAACTTTTATTTTTTCAATTTTTTTGTTTCAATTTTGTTGATTTCTCCTCTAATTTTAATTATTTCTTGTCTTCTACTACATTTGTTGTTTTGCTTTTTTTTTCTAGGTTTTTGAGATGTAGTGTGAGATCATTTATTTGTTGTTTTTTTCTTTTTTTTTGAGGAAAGAATTCCAAGAAATGAATTTCCCTCTTAAAACTGCTTTCATTGTTTTCCATAGAATCCGGTATGTTTTGTCTGTATTATCATTTGTCTCTAAGAAATTTTTTATCTCCTCCTTTATGTCTTCTGTAACCCATTGATCATTCAGTAACATATTGTTCATTTTCCATGTGATGTAGAATTTTTCCTTCCTTCTTCAATCATTAATTTCAAGTTTCATTCCATTATGATCAGATATGGTGCATGGTATTATCTCCATACTTTTATATTTAGTAAGAGTTTCCATATGGCATAATATATGGTCTATATTTGAGTAGGACCAATGTCCTGCTGAGAAGAACATATATCCACTTTATGATGTTTGATATATTCTATATATGTTGGTTAAGTCTAGGTTATTGATTGTGCTATTAAGTTCTATAGTTTCTTAATTCAGATTTTCTCTAGAGGATCTGTCCAATGGCGAGAGTTGTGTGCTGAAGTCACCTGTAATTATTGTGTAATAGCCTATATGACTCTTGAAGTTGAGGAGAGTTTGTTTTATGACTTTGCACCACCATTGTTTGATGCATACAAATTGATAATTGTTATGTCTTGTTGGTTAATGGTGCCTTTTAACAGTATATAGTGTCCTTCTTTATCACTTTTGATTAACTTAGGTTTTAAGTTGATTTTAATCGATATGAGTATGGCCACTCCTTCTTGCTTCCGAGGGCCAACAATGGCTGCAAAGTCTTTCAGAATAAAATCATGTGATTTCCTGGCTGAGATTCCCATTGCTCTGTGGAAAGCCACCTTGGGCCTAGATCTCAGTTTCAAAGGGTGACATTCATGCGTGGCCTCCTAAAAACCAACACAATTCATTTCAATACTTCTATGAGGTACGTTCCAGAACTCAGGCTCTAAGGGAAATCACACCAGAGTTCAAGCCCAGGTGGACCAAGTCATCTCTTCCAACCCCCACACAAATGACCACAATTAGAACAAAAAAACTCCCACATGGCCCTCATCTTCATCCATAAAGACCCTCATCAAAAGTTCTGGATTGAAGTTTTCATGAGGGTCGCAACCAAAGACAGTTTCCAGAATAAGCTCCCTTGCCTCTAATTTCCCTAAAGTCAGAGTGGCCTGGACACCCTTCCTGTGAACCAGGAGTGATCAAAAAGGCCTGCCATTAATTCCGCTCTGTTTCTATAATTTGAGGCTTACTGAATGTCAGGTATAGATTTTTTATGTGATTTGGAGTCATGAGAAAACCCAAGCATATCTGCAGAGCATTGAAGAATTCATTTGACAAAGAGGATCCCTATTCTCACTTGAAGGGGGTCAGGAACCTAACAGAGAAAGGCAAGAATCTTCATCCACAATGACTGCTCTTTTTGCCATTTTGGTTTTGAATGCACACATGGGATCTTTCTTTAGATCCATTAGGTGCTGAGAATCTAAGCCACAGCCTCACACAGGGCCAAGAGGCAGATTCAGACAAATCCCTTTCCAAAGCAATTAAGCAAAGAGCCACAGGTGATGTCCATTTATTTCCATTTGAAAATTTTTTCTTCAGGCTTCACAAAGGGGTGGCCTGAGGCAAAGACCTTCCTGACATTCAGGGCAACAGAACCCTTGATTGGTATACTTAGCTTGAATTATGTTCTGCACCGAGGTCTCAGATAAATCGATATACAATGGCATAGGACCGTGTACCTCGGATGATTGAATGTAGAAGAGAACATCCAGTCAAAAAGGGATAGTCTGTAGGATTAGGAAGATAGTCAGTAGGTTTATGAAGAAGAGTGACTCTAGGAGTTGGACCAAAAGTTCTTTAGCAATAGGGTTTCAGTTAGAGAGTGAATGTAAATGTCAGCACATGTGAAGAGACAGTCACAATGATGAACTGGGAAAAATATGTAGGAAAGCAGATATCAATAGAAAGATTAGGAAATCAGGCAAAGTATAAAGTGAGTGATAGGATTAGACATTTTCAACAGGCTTGAGGTTGAATATATAATCTTAGGAAGAAACAAATATGTAATAATCAATAGGATTGACATTTGAGAGCATTAGGCACCCTGGACATGGATGTTTTTAGTAATCCATGGTCACTTTCCATTTAGGCTTTGGTACAATCATATGTGTGACCTTTGCATTTTGTGTCCAGAATACTACCGTGATAAATTGTATATGTAGATAAGGTGACATGAGTATTTCTTCCACCATTATGGGAAGTAATATTCTGGAAACTTATAAATTAGTACTGGTGATACAAATAGGTGTACCTTGTGTTGATGATTATTGAGATGTTGCATGAATAGACCATATTGTGATAAAGTATATAACTAGTTCCAACTTTAAATAATGAATTGAGTTTGCATCTGAAAATATATTGGAAATCTTATATTGATATATATACAATCATTCCATCCAGTTATATATGTAATGGTAATATTAGGGTTACGGTTTATCGTGAAGGGTGAGTATTGCTTCAAAAATGATTATGGAATCAAAAATAATGTGTTTAGAAAGAAGTCTAGTGAAAAGACCAGTAAAGAAACATGGAGGAATACATGTGTTCTTAAGTATTAAGTAAATGAATGTGAACCAAATGCCTATAATTTTGTGAAGTTGTGGATGAAAAAATATATCCTATGATGTCCATAAACAGATAAAATAGTAATATACCAGTGTTGAATAAAAATGAACTTCAAAATACACATCATGTCCCATAGCAATCTACTTGCATTGATGTTAAACTGGGTCAGGTACTGTAGAAATATTAGGATTTGTATGCACCACCTACTGAACTTAGTTTTCAGTAGTAGGAAACAAATATGTATTACAGGAATATAAATATTGCTGAAAATAATCTTGTTAAGATTGGATTTTGAACCCACATACATGAATATAAATGAATTTAGGGAGTGTATAATAAGACACATATTTTTCATATTTTTTAAAAATCTGGAGAAAAATAAAATATATATATATATATATATATATATATATATTTTTTTCCAGATTTAAAAAAAATACACAAACACACACACACACACACACACATGCATACACACACACACACACATTAATATTTAGCAATATATATGCCAATCGAAATTCATCATGAAATATAATTCATCCACATATCCAAAAATATTCATTTTACTGAACATGGATTTATGTATAGTGTTTTTCACTAGGAAGCTCACCCATAGGTTGAATTTTCAGTTCCATCATTATTTAGGGAGAGTCATCTGTTCTCACAATTTTATATTCCAAAGTCAGGGAGCTCAAAAGAATGTCCGTGTGATACCAGGTAGGATATTATATATATGCATAAAAAAATACATGTGCTGAATAGGATACAGAGAAAGGGAGACAGGAATTTATATATGTGATAATTTTAAAAAAATCATGGAGAAATATTACAATGAAAAGTTGACTAGATTTAAAACACATACTCTTGATAATGCAGAAGGCAAATAGAAGTATACACCATGCTTCCTATGAAAGGCCTGTATTTCTATTCGGTTAGGTTTCTTTCTCTCCATGATATTAGGATTAGTAGTCAGAGTCTAGTAGGGTATGGGTTAGTGTCAGGGATTCAGTATTTCAAATGGAAAAAAGGAAAATTAATCTAATGTGTATGCAAAAATGTGATACACATAAATCTTCCCTCTCTCATCCAGAACAATGCCTTGACATAACCATCGCTAAAAGTAAGACACAATTAGAGGAGAGGAGTTAGAAAATCTGTGAATTTATGTGGAATGGAAAATGCTCAGGAGTTCACAACACTGGAGGTGGTAGAACAGTTTCCAAAAGTAAGGGAGAGGGTAAACAATCCAGAAACATGGAGCTGTGCTGGCCTAAAGACTTCTTGAGAAACTTCCTCTGAGGTTGGGAACAAGAAATATATGTAATTGTCAGGAGATTTAGCTTCGTTTGTAGTGACACCATGAAATCTGGGTCTGCATCTATGTTACCTGGAGAACATGGTTTCTTATTTTCCAATGATCATGAGGCAGCAGTGCTGAATTCTCTCTTTGTAGGTAAACTGAGGCCACTGGGCTGAAGTGTCTCCCATGTGGACTGTGAAGCCATTTGGTGATCCTCCACTTTCCAGGGTGTTTCTTACTGCTGCACTGGGAGTTTGGTACTTGCTTCACGAAATACAAGAGTTCAACTGGGATAAAAATGCTGGAGGAGTTCTGTCATGTGTGGTTGGTCAGGGTCGCGAAGAGTATGTACGAACCAGGCTTCTATCCTACATAGCTTTCCCCTTGACTATAGCATCCTGATTCTGAACATTGCCCTGAAACCTCTCCATATGACAAGATGCCTTTACATATAAAGGTCTGCTGCCTGCACCATGTCAGTCGCAAGTCTTTCAAAGCCAATGGAAGATCCAGGTGGTCCTACCAAAAATATTTATTTACACACCTACAGTCCACTTCTCTACGCCCACTACTCAGCAGGCTCCAAATTACTGGCATCTCTATTCTACACCATTTTCACGAAACCCAGTCAATCAAGGCACTCTTTGGTACACTCATGATCAGCAACAGGAAATCCAAAGTTTATCCAGTGCCACATGGTCATGGGAATTTCAGAAATTTCATGGTATTAATCTAGTCATATTTCAAAAATGAAGTTAGAGGCACTGTGGGTTTCAATTAATTCAGGAACCATTAAATGGTGAGGAAGCTCATTTCAATGAAAGCTCTGGAGAACACTCACAGAAAAGCCTTCCAAAAGACTGGCAAAAAGGTCACATGAATCCAGACACATTGTGGTCTACAATGTGAGGTCCATATGTGTTTGGACTCTCAACTAGGGCTGCCAAGTCTTCAAGAAGTAAATCATGTGATATCCTGGCTCAGAATCCCCGAGCTCCGTGGAAAGCCATCCTGGGCCTAGATCTCAGTTTCCAAAGGCGATTCTCACGCGTGGCCTAGTAAAATCCCAAGAGAATTCACGGCAATACTTCTCTGAGGTCAGATCCAGAACTCATTCTTTAAGGGGAATCACACCAGAGTTCAAGCCCAGGTGATCCCAGTCATCTCTTCCAACTACCACACAAATTACCACAATTAAAACAAGAACACTCCCATATGGCCCTCATCTTCTTCCATATTGACACTCATCATAATTTGGCTGGATGTTTAAATGAGGGGCGCAGACCAACACAGTGTCCAAAATAAGCTCCTTTGACCCTCATTTGCCTAAAGTCAAGGTGGCCTGGACACCCATCCTGTGAACCAGGAGTGATCAAATAGGCCTGCCATTAATACCGCTCCAATTCTCCAATTTGAGGCCTACTGACTGTGGGGTTTAGATTCTTTATGTGAATTTTAGTCATGATAAAACCAAACACCTATGGGCTAGCCTCTGCAGGTTTTGAAGAACTCATTTGACCCAAAGGATCCCTATTTTCACTTGATGGAGTTCAGGAACCTTACAGAGGAAGTCAAGAGACTTCATCCCAATGACTGCTCTTTTGGCCATTTTTCATTTGGATGCAAACATGGGAACTTTCTTTAGATCCATCAGGTGCTGAGAATCTAAGTCACAGCCACACACAGGGCCAGGGGGCTGATTCAGACACATCCCTTTTCAAAGCACTTAAGAAAAGAGCCACAGGTATGCCCAATCATTTCCATTTGAAAATTGATTTCTTCAGGCTTCAAAAAGGGGTGGCCAGAGGCAAAGACCTTCCTGACATTCAGGGCAACAGAACAATTGGTAAGCAAAAGGCCCAAAGCAGGGTTTCTCCACTGAGACTTTCCTGGTCACACTGATATCTGAGTTTTCTGAGATGCTCCCCATTCCCTACAGCTATCCAGCACATTGTTATGTCACAGAGCTTTGAGGTTGTAAATATCTTGGACACAAAACCATAGGCCTATTCTTGAGATTGGCCGGAATTCAGGAAGAAAACAGGAACTTAGGAAGATAGCAGGTGTTGCACATCAATAAGGCAAGCTACAGTCCATTCATAAATGGGGCAATATGAATACTGAGAAGCTTTCTACTAGACAAGACACATCCATTCATGAATTCTCTTTTCTAATGTCTACAACCACGGACACAGTGAGATACACAGACAGAGAAACACTCGCCATGTTAAACGACTTACTAGAAACAGTCCACTTCCAACGAAACAAACTGACTTTCCTACCTATTCTCAGAAAATGAGACAAAACCACAAACCCACAACCACACCCACAAAGGCACCTTCTTCCCCCAAGTAGGTCTTTTACTATCCGGAGTGTCCTCTGACTTGTAGGCCATAATATGTTCCCCCAAAATAGCCTGTCCTGTCTCAGATCTGGTCTCCATGGCAAACTCTGTGAACTTCTCAGGAGCCAACGGTGAGCCACTAACTGCTTTCTCAAGAAAAGCAACGCTTCCGAGCTTTCCTGGCATTTGTTCTTCTCACGTCTGAAGGTACCAAGAAAGACTGACTGTCCTTGGTAAATTCAAATAAGTGAGACCACAGGGATGGGGACTGGGACTGGCTCTGTGTGCCTGGCTTCCTGGATCCAAAGTTCAGAAAGTTCCATCACCAAGGAAGTGAGGTGAGGTCATTTCCTTCCTGAACTGAATGAGGTCCCTGTCTTGGCAACCACTTTGTCTTAACTGTTGCTTCCAAGGGTCCCATGAGATTGAGGCTGCCCCTACTTCCTGTGACACTTTCACAAGTTAGAATGGTATATCAACCATAGGCACCCAGGAATAGATCTCCACACAGGCCTGTTTTGGTCCATGTTCTCTACATTAAGAAGAGAATCTGATTCAGACACAACCTTTTATCCTGACCGGGTTGTTTGCCATGGAAGATGACTTTTGCTCTCTCAGGTCCTTCATAGCTGCCTACATCTTCTCCAGGGATCATTTCTGCATGGGCCTTTGAGGTTCTCAGCAGGTGGAAGTTTCCCTACATTTCTTTATTGTAAAATCAACTCTTTCCCTGCTCTTCTATAAAGTTAGATTGAGGGAACAGTGTATGATTATGGTTAAAAACATGTTTGATTTGGGTTAGAAATCATTGTGCTGGATGAATAATGTTATTGGGAACTTGCTATGTGTATAAGAATATATAGGTGTAATATATGTATGAAAAAAGAAATCTAAGTATGATTTGAAGGCCAGAAGGGCATTGGGCCCTTGATTGGGATACGCAGCATTGAATTACGTTCTGCAGAGATGTCTCAGATAAATCGATATACAATGGCATAGGTCCTTGTACCTTGCATGAATTAATGTAGAAGGAACATCCAGTCAAAAAGGGATAGTCGGTAGTGAAAGGTTAATAAAATAGGTACTTGTAATTTCCTGTTTTTCTGTATGCTTAACAAAACACTGTTGAAATCTTGAGAAATGTTTGCTAATCTTGTTCTAGAATGTACTGTTCCCAACTGCCAAACTGCAGAATGTACTGCCTCACTCGGTGTCACGCGAACCGTCCACTCACACTTACACATCAGTAAACTTCCCTCCCTTCCCTCTCCAAGAAATGTATGTAAGCTCTGAATAAGCTGTTCTCAGAGCTCTCTGATCTATTTAAGTTAGCTGTGAGCCCCAGCAAGCTGGACCCAAAAAAACCCCTTTGCTGTTGCATGAGACAGTCTCTTGGTAGTCTCTTCCTCCGACACTCGCCTGACCTTTACATATTGAGGTTCCACCGAGTTCTGGCAGTGGCGGATGAGAGACCCCCAACGGGCTCCTCTCGGAGCAAGTAAGGCGCCTCTTTCTGGTTTCAGGTGTCATGTTAGGGCTTGGCAAAATTGCTGGCGATGAAGAGCCTGGGGTCTCTCCGACGGTGGCTGAGAGACGTGTCACAGAGACATAGGGCACCTCCATGGGGGACCCCGCAGAGGACTCGGAGAATCAAGGAACAATTGCTTCATTGACTCAGTGATATTTTCTTTTAGATTCGGTATTGCCATCCTATCGGGTTTTGCCGGCTACGCATTCCTGGTCTCAGTGTTGGACGTCCATTGCCTGTCTTTATGGTCTTGTCTTATCTGTGTCATGTGTCTTTGCTTTTACTGTTTGTGTACCTTTCATTATGGGACAGAGCACTTCAATGCCTCTGTCCCTGACCCTTGATCACTGAACCAAAGTCCGCTTAAGGGCTCAGTATCTTTCTTTTTTTAGTAAAACGCTAGACCTGGCAGACTCTCTGTGCCTCAGAATGGCCCATTTTGGAGTCGTATGGCCCCTAGAAATATCTTTCTACTTCCCACTAATTTAAAAAGTCAGAGATATTGTCTTTCAGCCAGGGCCACATAGCCATCCTGATCAACAGCCATATATCTTAACTTTGCCGACCTCTGCAAATCTCCTCCTCCATGGGTGAAGCCTTTCCTTGCCCATGCCTCTGCTCATACTCCTTCCCCCATGATCTCTCAAACCCTCACCTCTTCCACCTCCTCCACCCTCTGTTCTCCCTGAGTCACAAGATTTGACTCTACTGGACTCTTCTTCCCCTCCTTATCCACTGCCCTCGTCCCCTAACACACAACACACTCTAAATGATTCCCCTGCTTCTGACTAAGCCTGTCTACCATTGGAGGAAGCTAAGCCGGTAATAGGATCTGATAATGGACCGATGTTCATGGCCCAGGTAAGTCAGGGGTTAGCCAGGAACCTGGGGATTAATTGGACGTTATATTGTGCTTATAGACCCCAGAGTTCAGGACAAGTAGAAAGAATGAATAGAACAATTAAAGAGACCTTAACGAAATTAAGCTTAGAGACCAGCATAAAAGATTGGACTATGCTCCTGACTTATGCAATGTTTCATGCAAGAAAAAACCCTTCTGTTTCTTTGAGTAGCCTTACCCCCTGAGAAATTCTCTATGGTGGCCCTCGTCCAGTAAGGGTCCTAAGCCCAACTGTAAGACCTAAGGATCCATTTCACACCCTCTTGGTTGACAGACTTAAAGCTCTTGAAAGAACTCAGTGATACCTGTGAAAATAGCTGGCCACTGCCTACCAAACTGTGTACCAGGGGATTCCACATCCATATCAAATAAGAGACTTCATGTATGTAAGATGACATCAGGTGTCATCCCTGGAACCCTGCTGAAAAGGACCATACCAGGTGCTACTTATAACACCTACAGTGGTAAAGGTATACAGAATCACTTCCTGGATCCATGCCTCTCATCTCAAGCCTGCTCCTTGTCCATAATCTTTCTGGAAACTATAAAAGACTGGTAACAGTTTCAAATTGTGTATTCGCCATGTGGATAAGGTTATATACTCTCCCCTTGGCCACAAGTAGTCCTAACCCTCATCAGCCTGTTAAGCAGCGATGGCTGATCACAAATCCTACTGGAAAAGAGTATAATCTATCTCGCATACAGCCCCCTTAGGGACCTGGTGGCCATCTCTCCACCCAGACATTTGTCAGCTGGCCATAGGTCTTTTTTATTGGGATATCCCTGATGAAGAAAATCCCACTAAAATACCATTAAATCCCTTCCGTACCATAGATAATGGAAACAAACATTATGGATGTAGGGACACGCGAGCCAGATGCGGTTGGCTAGCCTAGATTACTATGTTTGCCCAGCAAACTATCAAAGCCACAAACAGTAACGGCTGTGTGGGGGAAAAGCCGACTTCTTCTGTATTTCATGGAGATGTGATCATACAGGGGCTGCCTGATGGAACCCCAATACTTCATCAAATTCAGTACACAGCATTGGCCATATTACCAAGTAGAAAACAGAAAAAGGATGGCCCCCAGAGGGGTCTCTAGATCCTCAAATTTTGCGTGACCTTTTTAACTTCTGCAAGTGCTCAAAAGGGTGAAAGGAGATTCCCCTATGTGGAAGCCTTTTCCCTCCTTCACTCACATCCTGAACTATGCTTCTCCAATAGATTTTTATCCTCAGCCTTCTGCTCCAGACTCTCTGCTGTCACTCCCACCTCAGCAACCTGATTTCTCCCCTCCAATTACTAGATCAGAAACCCAAACCTCCACCAGTTCTCAGACAATTGCCCACTAGTGAGGTAGCAGGTACTGAGGTACCCCTCCATCGACTCATTCCTCTCTTCTCCTGTCAGTGCCCTCACCGGGTCCCACCAGGTCCTCTTTCCAGCTAACCCAAAGCTCAAACGAGCTGAGGAGAGCTCTCAGACCCTTATCCAAGATGTAATATAAATGGCCATTAAAGTTGCTTTGTCATCACTGAAAACAGGTTACTAAAATTTAAAGTCCCTCACAGAATTTTGGGATACTCACTCCCGTTTTCTGCTCTGCTCTACCTGTTCTACTGCTGAAGTTTTGTTGCTAGGAAATTCCCAAACCCCTTTCCAATTATTGTTTTACATCTCTCTTTTTCCTCATTCTCAGATCCTCAGAGCTTCTCTCAGCCCCACCTTCCCCGTATTCCCCCTCTGTACCAGGCCCACAGAAAAGTCTTAAATGTCCTTCTCCAGAAGTCTTCACCATGGCTGAATTTAGAACTTTCAGCATAGAGTTTCTATAAAGAGTTCAATGTAGATAAACTTTCTCTTTTTGTATTGCCCTGTTCTACTTGGCCACTGGCTAAAAAACTCAGTACTTCTAAGCTAGACAACCCCTAACTTGTTTTTCACAAAATATGTGAACAAGGCCTCTGGCCTTCAGCTGGGGCTTCACAGAAATGGCTACATTTCTAAGATAAAGAAATTACCAAATGGGCTCCGTTGTAACAGCTGGCAGGGGGAAAATAAGAAAGGGAATAAAAAGCTCTCCCCCTCCCATGTGTCCTTGAAAATTTAACTTGCCCAGAACAGAGGAAAAATCAGAAACAAATACTGCTTTTTTTAACTTCTGCAGACTGTAAACTTCTGAGCCCCATCCTTATATGCTGGGTACAAAATTCTGAGACTACCTAAACTTGAGTTTCAGGGGATTAATTGATTACAACAGAAGCAATGCCCTCTGAATCCGGTTGCAACAAAATAGGACTGTTTCCCTGTCTTCAGTGCTATCTTAGGTGCCTTGCCTTGTCTGTCCCTACAACAGCATAATTCTATATACTTAAACATTGTTTATGTTTTCATGAAATGGTCAACAGATGGGATTAATTTTGAAATGGTGCAGATGTTTCCCAGAGTGCTCTATCATGATGCAGGTTCGTTTGAAGATCAAATGGGGGGGGGCATACAACCGGTTCCACTGGGAACATGTATCGCTCACTTTAGCCATCCTATTATGAATAGGAGTTGCTGCACGGGTGGGCACAGGAGCCACTGCCATTGTCCATGGGACACAACAAATGACCCAATTAGAAGCAGCAATAGAGCAAAACTAAGATATTAGAAACCCCCATCAGAGCTTTGCATGAATCTTTAACCTCTCTCTCTGAAGTTGTTTTACAGAACAGTTGAGGGTTGGACCTCCTCTTTATTAGAGAAGGGGGCCTTTGTGATGCATTGAGGGAAGAATGTTGTTTTTATGCTGACCATACTGGAGTTGTAATAAAATCTATGAGTAAATTTAAAAGACACCTTGAAGAGCATCAACAAGAAAGAGAGGCCCAAAAAGGGTGGCTTGAGTCTTGGTTCACACACTCCTCCTGGTTAACTACGTTTTTATCAACCTGGCAGGTCCAATAATAATCCTCATATTATTGCTAACTATAAAACCCTGTTTGCTCAACCGTGTAATTTCTTTTCTCCAGGCTCAAATTGGACGAGTTAAACTTATGGTAATACCCCACTAGCAGACATAGAATGTGACACCCTCCAATGATCATTTTTATGATTAAAAGTAGCCAGAAGAAGAAGTGGGGAATTAAAGGTTAATAAAATAGGTACTTGTCACTTCTTGTTTTTCTGTATGCTTAACAAAACACTGTTGAAATCTTGAGAAATGCTTGCAAATCTTGTTCCCAGAATGTTCTGTCCCCAACTGCGCAACTGCAGAATGTACTCCCTCACCCAGTTGCACGCAAACCACCCACTCACCCTGACCCATCAATAAAATTCCCTCCCTGCCCTCTCCAGGGAAAGTATATAAGCTCTACTTAAGCTATTCTCAGGGCTATCTGCTCGATTCAAGTGATCTCTGAGCCCCAGCATGCTGGACACCCAAAAAACCCTTTGATGTTGCATGAGATAGTCTGTTGGTTGTCTCCTCCTCTGAAGCTCGCCCCACATTTACTTGGATGATTGAATGTAGAAGAGAACATCCAGTCAAAAAGGGATAGTCTATAGCATTAGGAAGATAGTCAGTACTTTTAGGAAGAAGGGTGAGTATAGGAATTGGAAAAAAAGTTCTTTAGCAATAGGGTTTCGATTAGAGAGTGAATGTAAATGTCAGCACAGGTGAAGAGTCAGTCACAATGATGAACTGGGGAAAATATGTAGGAAAGCAGATATCAATAGAGACATTACGAAAACAGGCAAAGTATAAAGTGAGTGATAGGATTAGATATTTTGAACAGGGTTGAGTTTACATATATAATCTTAGGAAGAAACAAATATGTAGTCACAAATAGGATTAACATTTGAGATCATTAGGCAAATTTCAGGTGGATGAATATTTCTCAGAATAATCTTGTGAATAGTTGATTATAAATCCACATACATAAACATGAATGAATTTAGGGAGTGTATATAAGACACATATATTTCATATTTTGAAAAATCTGGAGAGTGTATATATATATATATATATATATATATATATATATATATATATATACAAAACACACACACAGACAAAAAAGTAGCAATATATATGTCAATCAAAATTCATTATAAAATATGCATCATCCAGATATCTAAAAATATTAATTTTACTGAACATGGATTTATGTATAATGCTGTTCAACTAGCAAGCTCACCCATAGGTTGAATATCCAATTCCAACAAGTTTAGTAGGAGTGATCTCTTCTAACAATTTGTATCTGCCAAGTCAGCCACCTCACAAGAATGTACGTGTGGTACCAGGTAGGAATCTATATGTGCATGTAAGAATACAGAGAAAGGGAGACAGGAATTCACATATTTGTTAACCTTAAAAATACATGGACAACTATTTCAACAACAAATCGACTAGATTCATAACTCCAACTCTGTATCATGCAAAAGGCAAGTCCAACAATACACCAGGCGTACTCTGAACTGCTTGTATTTCTATTCTGTTTGGGTTAGTTTTCTCCATCATATTAGAATTAGTAGTCAGAGTCTTGTCGGGTATGGGTTAGAGTCAGGGATTCAGTATTTTGAATGGAAAATAGAAAACTGAATCCAATGTGTATGCAAATATATGCTACAGAAAATTCTTCCCACTCTCCTCCAGAACAATGCCTTGACATTACCTTCGCCCCAAGTAAGACACAATTATAGGAGAAGAGTTAGAAAATCTGTGAATACCTATCAGGAATGAAAAATGCTCCAGATTTCACATCTTTGGAGGTGGTAGAGGAGTTTCCAAAAGTAAGGGACAGGGTAAACACTCCACAAACATGGAGCTCTGCTGGCCTAAAGACTTTTTGAGAACCTGCCTTTGAGGTTGGGCACTTAAAATATATGTTGTTTTCATTAGCTTTAGCTTTATTTGTAGTGAGACAATCAAAGCTCGATCTGCTTCTATGTGACCTGGAGAACATGGTTATTTATTTTCCAATAAAAATGAGGCAGCAATGCTGAATTCTCTCTTTGTAGGTAAACTGTGGCCACTGAGGGCTAAGTGTCTCCCCGTGTGGACTGTGACACAACTTGGTCATCCTCCAATTATCGTCGTGTTTTTTGCTGCTGCACTGGGAGTTTGGTATTTGCTTCATGAAATACAATGAGTTCAAATGGGAGACAGTGCTGAAGGGAGTTCTGTCAGCTGTGGTGTTCATGGTCTCCAGGAGAATGCACCAACCAGGGTTCTATCCCACGTAGCTTGCCCCCTTGACAATAGCAACATGATTCTGAACTTTGCCCTAAAACCTCTCCATATAAAAATATGCCTTTACGTATATGGGTCTGATGGCTGCACCATGTCAGTCTCAAGCCATTTGGAAGCCAATGGAAGATCCACATGGCCCCACCACAGATGTTTTATCACTCACTTGCATAACACTTCTCTAGGCCCACTACTCACCAGGCTCCTACTTACTAGCATCTCTGTTCTACACCATTTTCATGAAACCCAGTCATTCAAGGCCCTGTCTGGTATATTCATGATCATCAACAGGACATCAAAGGTTCTCCAGTGACATCTGGTCATGGGAATTTTAAAAATTTCATGGTAATTATCTAGCAATTTTTCATGGATGAAGTTGGAGGCACTGTGGGTTTCAATTCATTCAGGAACCCTTAAAGGGTTAGGAAACTAATTTCAGGCAAAGCTCTGGAGTACTCTCACATGCAAGGCTCCCCAATGAGTGGCCAAAAAGTCACATGAAGCGAGGCCAATTGAGGTCTATAAAGCGAGGTCCATGTGGGTTTTGAATCTCTATAATGCATGCCAAGTCTTTCAGAATAAAATCATGTAATATCCTGGCTGAGATTCGCAGTGTTCTGTGGAAAGCCAACCTGTGCCTAGATCTCAGGTTCCAATGGCAACTTCATGCCTGGCCTCCTAAAATCCCAACACAATTCATGGCAATACTTCTCTCAGGTCAGTTCCAGAACTCAGTCTATAAGGAGAATCACACCAGAGTTCAAGTCCAGGTGGACCCAGACAACTCTTCCAACCGCTACTCAAATGAAAACAATTAAAACCAGAATACTCCCTCATGGCCCTATTCTTCTTCCATATAGACACTAATCATAACCTCTTCCTGGAGTTTTCCATGAGTTGTGCAGCCCAAGAAAATGTCCAAAATAAGCTTCTTGCACCTCTTTTGCCTAACTTCAGCGTGGCCTGGGCACCCTTCCTGTGAACCTGGAGTGATCAAATAGGCCTGCCCTTAATACTGCTCCGCTTATCCAATTTGAGGCTCTCTGACTGTGGGGTCTAGATTCTTTATGTGAATTGGAGTCA
This sequence comes from Callospermophilus lateralis, assembly GCF_048772815.1. Classification (NCBI taxonomy): domain Eukaryota; kingdom Metazoa; phylum Chordata; class Mammalia; order Rodentia; family Sciuridae; genus Callospermophilus; species Callospermophilus lateralis. The sequence continues at coordinate 2,042,785 of NW_027513087.1, forward strand.
TGAGAAAAGCCAAGACAGTGTCCAAAATCAGTTCGCTTTTTCCTCATTTGCCTAAAGTCAGGGTGGCCTGGACACCGTTTCTGTGAACCAGGAGTGATCAAATAAGCCTGCCGTTAATACTTCTGTGTTTCTCCAATTTGAGGCCTACTGATTTCAGGTATCAATTTCTTATGTGATTTGGAGTTACTCGAAAACCCAAGCACCTCTGCAGGGAATTGAAGAACTCATTTGACCCAAAGAATCCCTATTCTCACTTGATGGAGTTCAGGAACCTAACAGAGGAAGGCAAGAGACTTCATCCATAATGAATGATTTTTTTGCCATTATGGTTTTGGATGCACACATGGGATCATTCTTTAGATGCATCAGGTGCTGAGAATCTAACTCAAAGCCACACACATGGCCAAGACACTAATTCAGACACATCCCTTCCCAAAGCAATTAAGCAAAGAGCCACAGGTGATGCCATTCATTCCCATTTGAAAACTGTTTACTTCAGGCTTCACAAAGGGGTGGATTGAGGCAAAGAACTTCCTGACATTCAGTGAAAAACAACAATAAGTAAGCAAAAGGCCCAAAGCAGGGTTTCTCCACTGAGACTTTCCTGGTCACACTGATATCTGAGTTTTCTGAAATGCTCGCAAATCTCTTCAGCTATCCAGTACATGGCCATGTCACAGAGTTGGAGGTGGTACATATTTTGAACACAAATCCATGAGCCTATTCTAGAGAGTGGCCAGAATTCAGGAAGAAAACAGCAACTTAGAAAGATAGCAGGTGTTGCACATCGACAAGACAAGCTGCACTCCATTCATATATTGGGCAGGTTGAAATATGGGAAGATTTACACTTGACAGGACACATCCATTAATGCATTCTCTTTTCCAATGTCTACAACAATGGACACAGTGGGATACACAGACATAGAAACACTCACCTTGTGAAACAACTTACTAGAAACTGTCCACTCCAAACCAAACCGCCTTTCCCATCTATTCTCAGAACATGAGACAAAACAATAAACCCACACACACTCCCACAAAGGCACCTCCTTCACCCAAGTAGGTCTTTGACTATCCAGAGTGTCCTCTGACTGGTGGGCCATACTATGTTCCCCTGAAATGGTCTGTCTTCTCTCAGATCTGGTTTCCTTGGCCAACTCTGTGCAGTTGTCAGGAGCCAGTGGTGAACCACTATCTGCTTTCTCAGGAAAGGTCCATCTTCAGAGCTTTCCTGGCATTTGGCCATCCTCACATCATTAGGTACCAAGAAAACTGACTCTGTCCTTGGTAAATCCAAAGAAGTGAGCCCACTGGGACTGGGACTGGGACTGCCTCTTGGTGCCTGGCTTTTTGGATACCAAGTTCAGACAGTTCCATCACCAAGGAAATGAGGTATGTCACTTTCTTTGGAACTGAATGAGGTCACTGCCTTGGCAACGACTTTGTCATAACACTTGCTTCCAAAGGTCCCATGAGATGGAGCCTTCCCCTACTTCCTGTGACACTTTCACAAGGTAGTATGGTATATCAACCATTGGCACCCAAGAACAGCTCTCCACACAGGCCTGGTTTGGTCCATCTTCTCTACAATAAGAAGAGAGAGGCTGATTCATACATATCCCTTCATCCTGACCAGGTTGATTGCCATGGAAGATGACTTTTGCTCTCTCAGGTCCTTCATACCTGCCTACAACTTCTCCAGGTATCATTTCTGTATGGACCTTTGAAGTTCTCAGCAGGTGGAAGGTCCCCAAGTTTCCTGTATTGTAAAAACCACTCTGTCCCTGCTCTTCTGTAAAATGAGATTGAGGGAACAGAGTATGTTTAGGTTTAATAACAGGTTTGATTTGGGTTACGAATCATTCTGTGCGATGAATAATGCTATTGGGAACCTGCGATATTTACAAGAATATAGAGGTGAAATATAAGTATGAAAACAGAAATCTAGGTATGATTTGAAGCCCAGAAGGACATTGGGCCCTTGATTGGGATACTTAGCTTTGAATTATGCTCTGCAAAATTGTCTCAGATAATTCGATATACAATGGCATAGGACATTTTATTGAATGTAGAAGAGAACATCCAGTCAAAAAGGGATAGTCGGTAGGATTAGGAAGATAGTCGGTAGGTTTAGAAAGAAGAGTGAGTATAGGATTTGGACCAAAAGTTCTTTAGCAATAGGGTTTCGATAATAGAGTGAATGTAAATGTCAGCACATATGAAGTGTTAGTCACTAGGATCAACTTGGGAAAATTTGTTGAAAAGCAGATATCAATAGAAACATTATGAAATCAGGCAAAGTATAAAGTGAGTGATAGGATTAGACATTTCCAACAGGGTTGAGTTTGAATATATAAATTAGGAAGAAACAAATATGTAGTCACCAATAGGATTGACAATTGACAGCATTAGGCAACCTGGACATGGATGTTTTTAGTAATTCATGTACACTTTACATTTAGGCTTTGGTACAATCATAAATGTGACCTTTACATTTTTTTGTCCAGAATATTACTTTGATAAAATGTATATGTACATCAGGTGACATGAGTATGTCTTCCACCATTTCTGCAAGCAATATATTGAAGATGTAAAATTAGAATCGGGGGTACAAAGAGGTGTACCCTGTGTCTATGAATATAGAGATAAAGAATGAATAGACCGTAATGTGAATGAATAATATAACTTTTTTCAACTTTAAAAAATGAATTGATCTAATATCTGAAAAATCACAGGAAATCGTATATTGATATACAATCATTCATTCCAAGCAGTTATACATCTAATGGTAATATTCGTGTTTTGGTTTATCATGAAGAGTGTGTGAGTTTTGCTTCAAAAGTGACTATGGAAATAATGTGTTTGGAAAGAAGACTCATGAAAATTCCAGTAAAGAAACCCTGACAATACATGTGTTCTGAAGCAAAAAGTGATTAAATTTGAAACAAATGCCTACAAATTTGTGAACTTGTGGATGAAATGTATATCCTATGATGTGCAAAAACTGAAGAAATAATAATGTAAAAGTGTCGAATACAAATGAATAAAGAATTACATATCATGTCCCATTGGAATCTACTTGCATTGATGTTAGACTGGGTCAGTTACTGTAGAATAATTAGGATTTGTATGCATCATTCCCTGAAGTTAGTTTTCAGTACTAGGAAACAAATATGTATTTCAGGTGGATGAATATTTCTGAGAATAATCTTGTGAAAAGTTGATTAAAAATCCACATACATGAACATAAATGAATTTAGAGAGTGTATATTAGACACATATATTTCATATTTTGAAAAATCTGGAGAGTGTACACACACACACACACACACACACACACACAAAACACTCACAGACATTAAAAAGTAGCAATATAAATGCCAATCGAAATTCATCAGTAAATATATATCATCCACAGATGCAAAAATATTTATTTTACTGAACATGAGTTTACGTATAATGTTGTTCTACTAGGACGCTCCCTATAGGTTGAATTTTCAGTTCCAACAGCATTTAGGAGGAGTGATCTCTTCTCACAATTTGTATCTGCCAAGTCAGCCACCTCACACAGATGTACGTGTGATACCTGGTAGGATTCTATATATGCATATAAATATACAAGTGTGAATAGGCTAAAGAGAAAGGGAAACATGAATTCTCATATTTGTTAACTTTAAAAACACATGGAGATCTTTTTCTATTAAACATTGACTAGATTTATAACTCCTACCTTGTATAATGCAAAATGCAAGTCCAAGTATACAACATGCCTCTAATGAACTGCTTGTATTTCTATAGGTTTGTGTTATTTTTCTCTATCATATTAGGATGAGTTGTCTGAGTCTAGTATGTATGGGTTAGTGTCAGGGATTCAGTATTTCAAAAGGAAAATTGGAAATTGAATCCAATTTGTATGCAAATATATGCTACACAAATATCCTCCCACTCTCATCCAGAACAATGCCTTGAAATTACCTTCACCCCAAGTAAGACACAGTTAGAGGAGAATAGATAGAAAATCAGTGAATACATATCTGGAATGGAAAATGCTCAGGAGTTCACAACCTTGGAGGTTGTAGAGGAGTTTCCAAAAGTAAGGGACAGCGTAAACACTCCACAAACATGGAGCTCTGCTGGCCTAAAATCTTTTAGAGCAACTGCCTCTGAGTTTGGGAACGTGAAAAATATGTTGTTGTCAGGAGAATTGGCTTCCTTTGTAGTGAGACCATCAAAGCTGGGTCTGCCTCTATGTGACGTGGAGGACATGGTATCTTATTTTCCAATGAACATAAGGTAGCAGTGTTGATTTTCTTCTTTTTAGGTAAACTGTGGCCTCTGGGGGCTAAGTGTCTCCCCGTTGGACTGTGAAGCCATTTGGTCCTCCTCCACTTTTTGTGGGGTTTTTGCTGCTGAACTGGGAGTTTGGTATTTGCTTCATGAAATTCAAGGAGTTCAACTGAGACACAGTGCTGGAGGGAGTTCTGTCATGTGTGGTGGTTCAGAGTCTGCAGAAGAACGCACCAACCACGCTTCTATCCCTCAAAGCTTGCCACATTGCATCCTTGTCCATAGCAACCTGATTCTGAACATTGCCCTGAATCCTCTCCATATAACAAGATGCCTTTAATTACAAGGGTCTGCTGGCTGATTCATGTAATCCACAAGCCATTTGGAAGTCAATGGAAGATCCACATTGCTCCAACACAGATGTTTTATCACACTCCTGCCCACCACAGCTCTAGGCCCACTTCTCAGCAGGCTGCAACTTTCTGGCACCTCTGTTCTACACAATTTTCATAAAACTCAGTCAAGCAAGGCACTGTCTGGTACATCCATGATCAGCAACAGGACATCCAAAGATTCTCCAGTGCCACCTGGTCATGGGAATTTCAAAAATTTCATGGTATTTATTTAGACATTTTTCAAGGATGAAGTTGGAGGCACTGTGGGTTTCAATTCATTCAGGAACCAGTAAATGGTGAGCAAGATTATTTCAATGAAAGCTCTGGAGAACCCTCACAGGCAAGGCTTCCCAAAGAATGGCCAAAAGGTCACATTAAGCCAGGCCCATTAAGGTCTACAATATGAGGTCCATGTGTGTTTTCACTCTCAACTATGGCTGCCAAGTCTTTCGAATGAAATCATGTGTTATCTTGGCTGAAATTCCCAGTGCTCTGTGGAAAGCCACTCTGGGGCTAGATCTCAGTTTCCAAGGGTGACTCTCATACATCGCCTCTTAAATCACAACACAATACATGGCAATACTTCTCTGAGATCAGTTCCTGAACTCAGTCTATAAGGGGAATCACACCAGAGTTCAAGCCCAGGTAGACCTTGTTATGTCTTCCAAGTGTCACACAAATATCCACAATTAAATCCAAAACACTTCCACATGGCACTCATCTTCTTCCATTTACACAATCATCATAATCTCTGGCTGGAGGTTTCCATGAGGGTTGCAGCCCAAGACAGTGTCCAATATAACCTCCCTTGCCCCTCATTTGCCTAAAATAAGGGTGGCCAGGACATCCTTCCAGTGAACCAAGAGTGATCAAATAGGCCTGCCATTAATATGGCACTGCTTCTCCAATTTGAGGCCTACTGACTGTGTGTTTTAGATTCTTTATGTGAATTGGAGTCTTGAGAAAAACCAAGCACTTATGGGCTAGCCTCTGCAGGGTTTTGAGGAACACATTTGAACCAAATTATCACTATTCTCACATGATGGATGACAGGAACCTTACAGAGGAATGCGAGAGACTTCATCCACACTGACTGCTCTTTTGTCCATTTTGGTTTTGGATGCACACATGGGATCCTTCTTTAGATCCATCAGGTGCTGAGAATCTAAGCCACAGTCTCACACAGGGCCAAAAGGCTGATTCAGACACATCCCTTTCCAAAGCAATTAAGCAAAGAGCCACAGGTGATGCCCTTTCATTTCCATTTGAAAACTGTTTCTTTAGGCTCTACAATGGTGTGGCCTGAGGCAAAGACCTTTCTGACATTCAGGGCATCAGAACAATTGGTGAGCAAAAGGCCCAAAGCAGGGTTTCTTCACTTAGAATTTCCTGGTCAAACTAATATCTGAGTTTTCTGAGATGCTCCCATTTCTTTCAGCTATCCAGTACATGGCCATGTCACAGAGCTTAGAGGTGGTACATATTTTGGACAAAAAACCATGAGCCTATTCTGGAGAGTGGCCAGAATTCAGGAAGAAAACAGGAACTTAGGAAGATTGTTGGAGTTGTCCACCCATAAGTCAAGCCGCAGTCCATTCATAAATTGGGCAAGTTGAGTCTAGACAGGACACATCTAATGATTCATTCTCTTTTCTAATATCTAAAACCACGGACACAGTAGGATACACAGACAAAGAAACACTGGCCTTGTCAAACGACTTACCAGAAACAGTTCACTCCAAACCAAACAAACCGCCTTTCCTACCTATTCTCAGAACATGAGACAAAATCTCAAACCCACACCCACACACACAAAGGAAGCTCCTTCCCCAAGTAGGTCTGTGACTATTGGGAGTGTCTTCTGACTGGTGGGCCAAACTATGTTCTAATGAAATCGCCTGTCCTGTGTCAGATATGGTCTCGTTGGCCAAATCTGTGAAGTTGTCACTAGCCAGCGGTGAGCCACTACCTGCTGTCTCAGGAAAGGCCCCTCTTCAGAGCTTTCCTGACATTTGTTCATCCTCACCTCAGTAGGTACCAAGAAAGACTGACTCTGTCCTTGGTAAATCCAAAAAATAAGACCACTGGGACTGGGACTGAGACTGGCTCTGGGTGCCTGGCTTCCCGGATTCCAAGTTCAGAGAGTTCCATCACCAAGGAAGTGAGGTGAGATTACTTCCTTCAGGAATTCTTTGAGGTCATTGCCTTGGCAACCACTTTGTCCTATGAGATGGAGGCTGCCCTTATTTCCTGTGACACTTTTACAAGTTAGAATGGTATATCAACCATAGGCACCCAGGAACAGCTCTCCACACATGCCTGGTTTGGTCTATCTTGTGTACATTAACAAGAGAGAGGCTTATTCAGACACAACCCTTCATCCTGGAAAGGTTGTTTGCGATGGAAGATGACATTTGCTCTCTCAGGTCTTTCATAGATGCCTACATCTCCTCCAGGGATCAAATCTGCATGGACATTTGAGGTTCTCAGCAGGAGGAAGATACCCTACATTCCTGTATTGTAAGAAGAACTCTGTCCCCGCTCTTCTGCAAAGTTAGATTGAGGGAAGAGTGTATGGTTAGGGTTAATAACATGTTTGATTTGCGTTACGAATCATTGCGAAGGATGATTAATAGTATTGGGAACCTGCGATATTTATAAGATTATAGAGGTGAAATATAAGTATGGAAACAGAAATCTAGGTAAGATTTGAAGCCCAGAAGGGCATTAGGCCCTTGATTGGGATACTTAGCTTATAATTACGTTCTGCACAGATGTCTCAGATAAATCGATAATCAATGGCATAGGACCTTACACCTTGGAAGATTGATTTTAGAAGAGAACATCCACTCAAATTGAGATAGTCGGTGGGATTAGGAAGGTAGTCAGTAGGTTTAGGAAATAGAGTGAGTATAGGACATGGAGCAAAAGTTCTGTAGCAATAGTGTTTTGGTTATAGAGTGAATGTAAATTTCACCACATGTGAAGAGTCAGTCACAATGATTAACTGGGGAAAATATGTAGAAAGGAAAATATCAATACAGACCTTACGAAATTAGGCAATTATACAGTGAGTGATAGGATTAGACATTTTCAATAGGGTTGAGATTGAATACATAATCTTAGGAAGAAACAAATATGTCGTCACCAATAGGAATGACATTTGAAAGCATTAGGCAACCTGGACATTTATCGTTTTAGTAATCCATCTTCACTTTCCATTTAGTATTTGGTACGATCATAAGTGTGATTTTTGCATTTTGTGCCCAGAAAAATATTGTGATCAAATGTATATGTAGATCACATGACATGAGTATTTCTTCCACGATTACTGGGAGCAATATTTGAAGACATATAAATTAGTATTGGGGGTACAAAGTGGTGTACCCTGTGTCTATGAATATAGAGATAATGCATGAATAGACCATATTGTGAATAAATATTATAACTGGTTCCACTTTAAATAATGGATTGAATTGATATCTGAAAATATATAGGAAATCATATATTGACATACAATCATTCACTCTAACCAGTTATATATCTAATGGTAATCTTAGGGTTATTGTTTATCATGAAGTGTGTGTGAGTTTTGTTTCAAAAGTGATTATGGAAATCGAAAATAATATGTTTGGAAAAAAGTCTCATGAAAAGACCAGTCAAGAAATATGGAGGAATCCATGTGTTCTGAAGCAGGAAGTGATTGAAAGTGAAACAAATGCCTATAAATTTTCTAAATTGTGAATGAAATATATATCCTGTTATGTGCATAAACTGATGAAATAGTAATGTACCAGTGTTGAATAAAAGTGAATGTCAAAATACACATCATGTCCAATAGGAATCTACTATCATTGATGTTAAACTGGGTCAGTTACTGTAGAAATATTAGAATTGTGTGCATTATGCACCAAAGATAGTTTTTTTTTATTTTTATTTATGGTTGTTCAAAACATTACATAGTTCTTGATATATCATATTTCACACTTTGATTCAAGTGGGTTATGAACTCCCATTTTTACCCTGTATACAGATTGCAGAATCACATCAGTTACACATCCATTGATTCACATATTGCCATACTAGTGTCTGTTGTATTCTGCTGCCTTTCGTATCCTCTACTATTCCCCCTGGCCTCCCCGCCCCTCCCCAATTCTCTCTCTACTCCCTCTACTGTAATAAATTTCTCCCCCTTGTATTATTTTTCCCTTTCCCCTCAATTCCTCTTGTATGTAATTTTGTATAACCCAGAGGGTCTCCTTCCAATTCCATGCAATTTCCCTTCTCCCTCCCTTCCACCTCTCATCCCTGTTTAATGTTAATCATCTTGTCATGCTCTTTGTCCCTATCTGTTCTTAGTTACTCTCCTTATATCAAAGATGACATTTGGCATTTGTTTTACAGGAATTGTGTACCTTCACTTAGCATAATCCAGTCTAATGCCATCCATTTTCCTGCAAATTCTATGATTTTTTCATTTTTCAATGCAGAGTAATAATCCATTGTGTATTAATGCCACATTTTTTTATCCATTATTCTATTGAAGGGCATCTAAGTTGGTTCCACAGTCTTGCTGTTGTGAATTGTGCTGCTATGAACATCGATGTAGCAGTGTCCCTGTAGCATGCTCTTTTTAGGTCTTTAGTGAATAGACCAAGAAGGGGAATAGCTGGGTCAAATGGTGCTTCCATTCCCAGCTTTCCAAGAAATCTCCATACTGCTTTCCCAATTGGCTGCACCAATTTGCAGTCCCACCAGCAATGTACAAGTGTACCTCTTTTCCCACATCCTTGCCAGCACTTCTTGTTGTTTGACTTTATAATGGCTGCCAATCTTACTGGAGTGAGATGGTATCTTAGGGTGGTTTTGATTTGCATTTCTCTGACTGCTGGAGATGGTGAGCATTTTTTCATGTACTTATTGATTGATTGTATGTCCTCATCTGAGAAGTGTCTGTTGAGGTCCTTGGACCATTTGTTGATTGGGTTATTTGTTATCTTATTGTCTAATTTTTTGAGTTCTTTGTATACTCTGGATATTAGGGCTCTATCTGAAGTGTGAGTAGTAAAGATTTCTTCCCAGGATGTAGGCTCCATATTTACCTTTCTTATTGTTTCTTTTGCTGAGAAAAAACTTTTTTAGTTGAGTAAGTCCCATTTGTTGATTCTAGTTATTAACTCTTGTACTATGGGTGTCCTATTAAGGAATCTGTAGCCCGACCCCACAGTATGTACATCATAACCAAATTTTTCTTCTATCAGACAGTGTGTCTCTGATTTGATATCAAGCTCCTTGATCCATTTTGAGTTAACTTTTGTGCATGGCGAGAGAAAGGGATTCAGTTTCATTTTGTTACATATGGATTTTCAGTTTTCCCAACACCATTTGTTGAAGATGCTATCCTTCCTCCATTGCATGCTTTTAGCCCCTTTATCAAATATAAGATAGTTGTAGTTTTGTGGATTGGTTTCTGTGTCCTCTATTCTGTACCATTGGTCCACCTGCCTTTTTCGGTACCAGTACCATGCTATTTTTGTTACTATTGCTCTGTAGTATAGTTTGAAGTCTGGTATCGCTATACCACCTGATTCACACTTCCTGCTTAGCATTGTTTTGCAATTCTGGGTCCTTTATTTTTTCATATGAATTTCATGATTGCTTTCTCTATTTCTACAAGAAATGCCTTTGGGATTTTGATTGGCATTGGATTAACCCTATAGAGAACTTTTGGTAATATCGCCATTTTGATGATGTTAGTTCTGCCTATCCATGAACAGGGTATATTTTTACATCTTCTAAGATCTTCTTCTATTTCTCTCTTTAGGGTTCTGTAGTTTTCATTGTATAAGACTTTCACCTCTTTTGTTAGGTTGATTCCCATTTTTTTTTTAGGATATTGTCAATGGAGTGGTTGTCCTCATTTCCATTTCAGAGGATTTGTCGCTGATATACAGGAATGCATTTGATTTATGCGTGTTGATTTTATATCCTGCCACTTTGCTGAATTCATTTATTAGCTCTATTAGTTTCTTTGTAGACCCTTTTGGGTCTGCTAGGTATAGAATCATGTCATCTGCAATAGTGATAATTTAAGTTATTCTTTTCCTATTTATATGCCTTTAATTTCTTTCATCTGTCTAATTGCTCTGGCCAGTCTTTTGAGAACTACATTGAACAGAAGTGGTGAGAGCGGGCATCCCTGTCTTGTTCCAGATTTTGGAGGGAATGTCTTCAATTTTTCTCCATTAAGAATGACGCTAGCCTGCGGTTTAGCATAGATTGTTTTTACAATATTGAGGAATGTTCCTGTTATTCCTAGTTTTTCGAGAGTTTTGAACATAAAGGGATGCTGTACTTTGTCGAATGCTTTTTCTGCATCTATCTAGATGATAATATGGTTTTTATTTTTAAGTCTATTGATGTGGTGAATAACACTTATTGATTTTCGTATATTGAACCCTCCTTGCATCCCAGGGATGAATCCTACTTGATCATGGTCCACATTTTTTTGATATGTTTTTGTATCTGATTCGCCAGAATTTAATTTAAGATTTTTGCATTTAGGTTCATTAGAGATATTGGTCTTTAGTCTTCTTTCTTTGAAGTGTCTATCTGGTGAAGGAATCAGAGTGATATTGGCCTCGTAGAATGAATTTGGAAGATCTCCCTCTTTTTCAATTTTCTGAAATAGCTTGAAAAGTATTGGTATTAGTTCATATTTAAAGGTTTTGTAAAAGTCTGCTGTATACCCATACGGTCCTGGGATTTTCTTAGTTGGTAGTCTTTGGATGGTTTCTTTTATTTCCTCAATTGATATTGGTATGTTTAGGTTGTCTATATCCTCCAAACTCACTCTGGTCAGATCATATGACTTAAGAAATATTTCGATGCCTTCACTATCTTCTATTATTTTGGAGTATAAAGATTCAAAGTAATTTCTGATTATCTTCTGTATTTCTGAAATATCTGTTGTGATATTGCCTTTTTCATCCCATATGATAGTAATTTCAGTTCTCTCTCCTCTTCATTAGCATGGCTAGGGGTCTGTCCATTTTATTTATTTTTTCAACGAACCAACTTTTAGTTTTGTCAATTTTTTCAATTGTTTCTTTTGTTTCGATTTCATTGATTTCTGCTCTGATTTTAATTATTTCTTTCATTCTACTTCTTTTGCTGTTGTTTGCTCTTGTTTTTCTAAGATTTTGAGATGAAGTATGAGATCATTTATTTGTTGTTTTTTTCTTTTTCTAAGGAATGAACTCCAAGCAATGAATTTTCCTCTTACAACTGCTTTCAATGTGTCCCATAGATTCCGATATATTGTGTCTGTGTTTTCATTTTTCTCTAAGAATTTTTTATTTTCCTCCTTGATGTCTTCTATAACCCATTGATCATTCAGTAACCTATTGTTCATTCTCCAAATGATGCATGATTTTTCCTTCCTTCTTTTATCATTGATTTTTAGTTTCATTCCATTATGATAAGATAAGATGCATGGTATTATCTCTACTCCTTTAATTTGTCTAAGAGTTGCCCTGTGACATAATATATGATCTATTTTTGAGAAGGATCCATGTGCTGCTGAGGAAAAATGTAACTGCTTGATGTTGGGTGGTATATTCTATATATGTCAATTAAGTCTAGGTTATTAATTGTGTTATTGAGTTCTATAGTTTCCTATTTCAACTTTTGTTTTGAAGACCTGTCCAGTGGTGAGAGAGCTGTGTTGAAGTCTCCCATGATTATTGTATGGTGGTCTATTAGACTCTTGAACTTGAGAAAAGTTTGTTTGATGAACATAGCTGCACCATTGTTTGGGGCATACATATTTATGATTGTTATGTCTTGCTGGTGTATGGTTCTCTTGAACAGTATGTAGTGTCCCTCTTTATCCCTTTTGATTAACTTTGGCTTGAAATCTATTTTATTTGATATGAGTATGGACACTCCTGCTTTTTTCCGAAGTCCATATGAGTGATATGATTTTTTCCAAACTTTCACCTTCAGTGTATGTATGTCTTTTTCTTATCAAATGCGTCTCCGGTAGGCAGCATATTATTGGGTCTTGTTTTGTGATCCATTCTACTGGCCTGTGTCTGTTAATTGGTGAGTTTAAGCCATTAACATTTACAGTTATTATTGAGATAAGGGTTGTTCTTCCAGCCATATTTGTTTATTTATGTTATTAAACATGGATTGTTTTCCTCTTTGATTATTTCCCCCCTTTAATGTCCTACCTCCCACTGTTGGTTTTCATTATTTTCCAATTACTCTTCCTGTAATATTTTGCCAAAGATGTTTTGAAGAGATGGTTTTCTAGCTACAAATTCTTTTAACTTTTGTTTATCGTGGAAAGTTTTAATTTCGTCTTCCATACTGAAGCTTAATTTTGCTGGATACACAGTACATGGTTGGAACCCATTTTCTTTCTGTGATTGAAAAATGTCATTCCAGGATCTTCTAGCTTTCAGAGTCTTTGTTGAAAGATCAGCTGTTATCCTGATTGGTTTACCCCTAAATGAAATCTGCTTCCTTTCTCTTGTAGATTTTAAAATTCTCTCCTTATTCTGTATGTTGGGCATCTTCATTATAATGTGTCTAGGTGTGGATCTCTTATGATTTTTCACATTCGGCGTCCTGTAGGCTTTTAGAACTTGGGAGTCTGTCTCATTCTTCAAGTCTGGGAAGTTTTCTCATATTATTTCATTGAATAGATTGCTCATTCCTTTGGTTTGGACCTCTATACCTTCCTGTATCCCAATGACTCTTAAGTTTGGTCTCTTTATTTTATCCATATTTCTTGGATGTTCTGTTCATGGTTTCTTAACAGTTTGGCTGAGCTGTCTATGTTCTTTTCAAGTTGAAATACTTTGTCTTCATTGTCTGATGTTCTATCTTCTAAGTGTTCTACTCTGATGGTAGTATTCTCAATTGAGTTTTTAAGATGGTTTATAGCTTCCTGCATTTCTAGGATTTCTGTTTGTTATATTTTACAACCTCTATCTCCCTGTATAGTTGATCTTTTGCTTCTTGGTTTTGTTTATGTAATTCATTGTTGAAGTGATCTTTCATTGTCTGATTTTGCTGTCTAATGTCTTCCTTGAGACTTCAGATCATCTGAAGAATGTATATCCTGAGTTCTTTATCTGACATTCCATCTGCTGCAGCTATTACCTCTTCTAAAGTTGTGTTGACCTGCATTGCTTGTGGTTCTTTTTTCCTTTTCTTTTCATACTGCTCGAGTTTCTTTCTGCTTGGTGAAACTGTTGTGATTTTGAAATTTTCCCCCTATATATTTATATTGCTCTTGTATATTTGAAAAGTCTTCATTGCAGGGGCAGGGGTGGCTGTGCTGTTCCACCAATTGGGGTGATATATCTACCAAGCTGATGGGCCGCTAGGCCTGTTATTCTGATCGGTCGCAGGTCTGCTTACCATGCAGGCGCAGGAGGCTGCTCTCCTCTGCCCCTCCTCCAATTGGTGTGACGTGTCTACCACGCCCGTGGACCCCTGCGGTGTTCTGCCGATCGGTCGCAGGTCTGCCTACCTTGCTTGCGTGGGTGGCGGCTCTGCTCTACCCCTACCCCAATTGGGGTGACGTGACTACCACGCCGGTGGGCCGCTGCGCCTGGTCTGCCGGTTGGTCGCAGGTCAGGATACCTTGTGAGCACGGGCTACAGATCTGTTCTGCCCCTACTCCAAATGGGGTAAAGTGTCTGCCGCGCCAGCAGGCCGCTGGGCCTCTTCTTCTGGTCAGGTGCAGGTCTGCTACCTTGCAGGCGCGGGTGGTGGCTCTGCTCTGCCCCTACTCCAATTGGTGTGTCGTGACTACCATGTCTGCAGGTTGCTGGGCCTGTTCTGGGCATGGGCAAAGGCTCTGCTCTGCCCCTACTCCTATTGGGGTAATGTGACTACCATGCCGGTGACCCACTGTGATTGTACTAGGCACGGGAGAAGGCTCTGCTCTGCCACAACTCCAATTGGGGTGACGTGACTACCACACCTGCGGGTCGCTGGGCCTGTTCTGGGCCCGGGTAGCTGCTCTGTTCTGCCTCTACTCCAATTGGGTTGACGTGACTACCATGCAGGTGTGTCACTGGGTCTGTTCCAGGTGCGGGCAGCTGCTCTGCTCTGCCCCTCTGGCTTGATGACAAAGTGAGAGAGACCCGGGTGTTTGTGACTCACTTTCTTCACCAGGAGACCAACTGTTTCTGTCACTGCTGGTATCAATGAAGTTATCTCCTCTGCTGCTTTCTGATGACATCAGAAATTTGTCATGTTGGTATCCCATGTGAAAGGCAGCATTTCGTTCCCTTTTCTGAGTGACCAAAGCAATGGGTGAGTCCTGACCGGCCCTCACAAGCCGCGTCTCAATCCTGTTGCCACTGCCTATGAAGGCTCGGTTGATATTTACCTCCACAGTATTCAGCAAGACCCGGAACGAGAAGCAGTTTCCGCGGGTTCTTTAGCCCTGGGCCAGATCAGTTCCGAGAGGCGGAATTCGGCCGCTCTGGGCTTGGTGTATGTTCTAATAGGAGCAGGCTCCAAGACGGAGTTTCTGCAGGTTCTTTGGCACTGAGCCTGAGTAATTTGTCTGCAACACAAAGGTGAATGGCATCCTGAAATTACCTGTTCTATAGCTGAATGAGCTTCGATCAGTCGAAAACAGGGATGGTGACATCAGCTCTCCAAGATGGTGGCCGCTGGCTTCCTCTGTGGTCTGACCGGTGTGGAGAACCGAATTGGACCGCATCCTTTCCCGTCTCAAACCCAGAATTCAGCACTTAGGACAGTGATTGCATACCTGTCAGGAGCCCACAGAATCCTCACCGCTGTATATTTGCATTGCTATCTCTTCGTTTCCCAGTGCACGCTGCAGACTCTAGCCACAGACCGATTTCCTGAATAAGCAGCATGACCCTCTATGCGGACAAATCACTCGTGTTTGAGCCCGCGTAGCTGATCCTCGTGAGATGGAAATATGTCGACTAGGTTTTGGAGCACCCCAATTTTGCTGGAAATTTCTAACAAGATAGGTTTTAGCCATTATAACTCGTCATTCTCCCGCACAGTGACGCGGTACATGGGGGTGATGCACTCCCTTCACCACCATCATATGATCCCCCAAAGTAAGTTTTCAGTACTAAGAAACAAATATGTATTTCTGGTGGATGAATAATTCTGAGAATATTCTTGTGAAAACTTGATTATTAATCCAAATACATGAATATGAGTGAATTTAGGGAGTGTATAATAAGAAAAATATACTTCATATTTTGAAAAATCTGGAGAGTGAATATATATATATATATATATATATATATATATATATATATACACACATACACACACAGACATTAAAAAGTAGCATTATGTATGCCTATCGAAATTCACCACGAAGTAATATATCATCCACAGATCCAAAAATATTCATTTTAATGAACATGGATTTATGTTGTTCAAATAAGAAGTTCACTCATATGTTGAATTTTCAGTTCCAACAGCATTTAGTAGGAGTGATCTCTTCTCACAATTTGCATCTGCCAAGCCAGCCACCTCACAAAATGTACGAGTGATACCAGGTAGAATTCTATATGTGCATATAAAAATACATGTGATAAATAGGCTACAGAGAAAGGGAGACAGTTATTCACATGTTTGTTAACTTTTAAAACACATGGAGAACTATTTCAATTAAAATTCGCTAGATTTATAACACCTACCATTTATCATACGAAAGGCAAGTCCAACTATACACCATGCCTCCTGTGAACCTCTTGTATTTCTATTCTGTTTGGGTTATTTTTCTCCATAATATTAGCATTAAAAGTCAAAGTCTAGTAGGGTATGTGTTAGTGTCAGGGATTCAGTATTTCGAATGGAAAATTGGAAAATGTATCAAATGTGTATGCAAATATGTGCTACATAAAAATCTTCCCACCCTCATTCAGCACAATGCCTTGACATTACCTTCGCCCCACATAAGACACAATTAGAGGAGAAGAGTTAGAAAATCTGTGAATACATATGTGTAATGAAAAATGCTCAGGAGTTCACAAATTTGCAGGTGGTAGATGAGTTTCCAAAAGTAAGAGACAGGGTAAAAACTCCACAAACATGAAGTTCTGCCAGCCTAACATCTGGAGAAACTGCCTCTGAGCTTGGGCAAAGAAATATATGCTGTTGTCAGGAGCATTAGCTTCATTTGTTGTGAGACCATCATAGCTGAGTCTTCATCTATGTGATCTGGATGACATGGATTCTTATTTTCCAATGAACATGAGGCAGCAGTGCTGAATTTTCTATTTGTAGGTAACCTGTGGCCACTGGGGTCTAAGTGTCTCCCCTTGTGGACTGTAATTCCATTTGGTCATCCTCCACTATTCATGGTATTTCTTGCTGCTGCACTGGGAGATTGGTGTTTGCTTCATGAAATACAAGGATTTCAAATGGGACACAGTGCTGAAGTAAGTTCTGTCAAGTGTGGTGGGTCAGGTTCGTCAGGAGAATGCACCAACCAGGCTTCTATCCCACATAGCTTGCCCCATTGACCATAGCAACCTGATTCTGAACATTGCCCTAGAACCTCTCCATATAACAATATGCTTTTACATATAAGGGTCTACTGGCTGCAAAATGTCAGTCACAATCCATTTGGAAGCCAATGGCAGAGCCAAATGCCCCCACCACAGATGTTTTATTACACACCTGCCAACCACTACTCTAGTACAACTACTCAGCAGGATCCAACTTACTGGCATCTCTGTTCAACACCATTTTCATAAAACCCAGTCAATCAAGGCACTGTCTTGTATACTCATGATCAGCAACAGGACATCCAAATATTCTCCAGTGCTACCCGGTCATGGGAATTTCAAAAATTTCATGGTATTGATATAGCCAATTTTCAAGGATGAAGTTGGAGGCACTGTGAATTTTAATTCACTCAGAAACCATTAAATGGTGAGAAAGCTCATTTCAATGAAAACTCTGGAGAATTCTTACAGGCAAGGCTTCCAAAAGTGGTGAAAAGTCAGATTAAGCCAGGCCCGTTGAGGTCTACAATGTATGGTCCATGTGTGTTTCGACTCTCAAATATGGCTGCCAAGTCTTTAAGAATAATATCATGTGATATCCTGGCTGAGATTCCCTGTGCTCTGTGGAAAGTCAACTTGGGCCTAGATGTCACTTTCCAAGGGCAACACTCATGCATGGCCATCTAAAATTCCAACACAATTCCTGGCAATAATTCTCTGAGATCAGTAAAAGAACTCAGTCTCTAAGGGGAATCACACCAAAGTGCAAGCCTAGGTGGACCCAGAGATCTCTTCCAACCGCCAGACAAATATCCACAATTAAAACCAAACACTCTCACATGGCCCTCATCTTCTTCCATATAGACACTCATCATATTCTCTGGCTGGAGGTTTCCATAAGGGACGCAGCCCATGACAGTGTCCAAAATAAGCTCCCTGCCCCTCATTTGCCTAAAGTCAGGGTGGCCTGGACTCTCTTCCTGTGAACCAGTAGTGATCAAATAGGCCTGCCTTTAATATTGCTTGGCTTCTCCAACTTGAGGCCTTCTAGCTTTGGGGTTTAGATTCTTTAAGTGAATTGGAGTCATGAAAATCAAACACCTATGGCCTAGCCTCTGCAGGGCTTTGAAGAACTCATTTGACCCAAAGGATCCCTATTCTCACTTGATGGATATCAGGAACCTACCAGAGGAAGGCAAGAGAGTTCATCAACAATATCTGATCTTTTTGCCATTTTGGTTTTGGATGCATGCATGGGATCTATCTTTAGATCCATCCGGTGCTGAGAATCTAAGCCACAGCCTCACACAGGGCCAACAGGCTGATTCAGACATATCCCAATCCTAAGCAATTAAGCAAAGAGTCACAGGTGATTCCCATTCATTTCCATTTGAAAACTGTTTTCTTCAGGGTTCACAAAGTGGTGGCTTGAGGCAAAAAACTTCCTGACATTCAACAGAACAATAGGTAAGCAAAAGGAACAAAGAGGGGTTTCTCCACTGAGACTTTCCTGGTCAACAGATATTTGAGATTTCTGAGATGCTAGCCATTTCTTTCAGCTATCCAGTACATAGCCATGTCACAGATCTTGGAGGTACAAATCTTGGACACAAAACCACGATACTATTCTGGAGAGTGGCCAGAATTGAGAAAGAAAACAGGAAATTAGGAAGCTTGTAGGTGTTGCCCATCCATAAGGCAAGCCAGAGTCCACTCATGAATTGGGCAGGATGAATGCTGGGAAGCTTTCTACTAGACAGGACACATCCATTGATGCATTGTCTTTTCTAATGTCTACAACAATGGAATCAGTGGGATACACACACATAGAAACACTCGCCTTGTCAAAGGACTTAATAGAAATATTCCACTCCATACCAAACAAACCGCCTTTCCTACCTATTCTCAGAACATGAGACAAAACCACAAACTCACACCCACACCCCAAAAGGCACCTCCTTCCCCCTAGTAGGTCTGTGACTCCCTGGAGTGTCGTCTGACTGGTGGGCCATTCTATGTTCTTCCAAAATGACCTCTCCTGTCTCAGATCATGTCTGCTTGGCCAACTCTGTGAAGTTCTCAAGAGCCAGTGGTGAGACACTACCTGCTTTCTCAGGAAAAGCCCCTCTTCAGAGGTTTCCTGGCATTTGGCCATCCTCACATCTGTAGGTACCAAGAAAGACTGACTCTGTCCTTGGTAAATCCAAACATGTCAGACCACTGGGACTAGGACAGGGACTGTCTCTTGGTGCCTGGCTTCCTGGATTTCAAGTTCAGAGAGTTCCATCACCAAGGAAGTGAGGTGAGATCACTTCCTTCAGGATATGAATGATGTCACTGCCTTGGCAACCACTTTGTCCTAACAGTTGCTTCCAAAAGTATCATGAGGTGGAGGCTGTCCTGATTTTCATGGGACACTTTCTCTAGTTAGAATGTTACATCAACCATAAGCACCCGGGAACAGCTTCCACACACGACTGGTTTGGTCCATGTTCTATACATTAAGAAGAGAGAGACTGATTCAGACACAACCCTCCATCCTGACCAGGATGATTGCCACGGAAGATGACTTTTGCTTTCTGAGGTACTTCATAGCTGCCTTCATCTTCACCATTGATTATTTCTGCATGAACATTTGAGTTTCTCAGCAGGTGAAGATCCCCTAGATTCCTGTAGTTTAATACCCACACTGTTATTGCTCTCCTGCAAAGTGAGTGTATGGTTACGGTTAATAATATGTTCGATTTGGGTTAGGAATCATTCTGCAGGAAGAATAATGAGATTGGGAACCTGCGATATTTATAAGAATATATACGTGAAATATATGTATGAAAACGGGAATCTAAGAAAGATTTGAAGCCCAGAATGGCATTGGGCCCTTTATTTGGATACTTAGTGTTGAATTATGTTCTGTACAGTTGTCTCAGTTAAATCGAAATACAGTGGCATAGGACCTTGTACCTTGGATGATTGAATGTAGAAGAGAACATCCAGTCAAAAAGGGATAGTCAGTAGGATTAGGAAGATAGTCAGTAGGTTTAGGAAGAAGAGTGAGTATATGATTTGGAATAAAAAGCTTCTTTAGCAATAGGGTTTCGTTTAGAGAGTGAATGGAAATGTCAGCACATGTGAAGAGTCAGTCACAATGATGAACTGGGGAAAATATGTAGGAAAGCAGGTGTCAATAGAGACATTACGAAATCAGGCAAAGTATAAAGTGAGTGATAGGATTAGACATTTTCAACAGGGTTGAGTTTGAATACATAATCATAGGAAAAAACAAATATCTCCTCACGAATGGGAATGACATTTGAGAGCATTAGGCAACCTGGACATGGATGTTATTAGTTATCCACGTTCACTTTCCTTTTAGGCTTTGGTACAATCATAAGTGTGACATTTTTATGGTTTTTTTTTTTTTTTTGTTCAGAATATTACTGTGATAAAATGTATATGTAGATCAGGTGGCATGAGTATTTCTTTCACCATTTCTGGGAGCAATATTTTGAAGACGTATACATTAGTATTAGGGGTACAAAGAGGTGTACCCTGTGTCTATTAATATAGAGATAATGCATGAATAGACCATACTATGAATAAATAACATAACTGATTCCACTTTAAATAATGGATTGAATTGATATGTGAAAATATATAAGAAATCTTATATTGATATACAATCATTCATTCCAACCAGTTATATATCTAATGGTAATATTAGGATTATGGTTTATGATGAATGGTGTTTGAGTTTTGCTTTACACGTGATGATGTTAAACAAAAATAATATGTTTGGAAAGAAGTCTCATGAAAAGATCAGTCAAGAAACATGGAGGAATACATGTGTTCTGAATCAGGAAGTGATTGATCGTGAAACAAATGCCTATAAATTTTCTAATTTGTGACTGAAATATATATCCCATCATGTGCATGAACTGAAGACATAGTAATGTACAAGTGTTGAATAAAAATGAAAGTCAAAATACACATCATGTCCCCTAGGAATCTACTTGCATTCATTTTAAACTGGCTAAGTAACTGTAGAAATATTAGGGTTTGTATGCACCATTCACTGAATTTAGTTTTCAGTACTAGGAAACAATATGTATTTCAGGTGGATGATTATTTCTGAAAATAATCTTGTTGAAAGTTGATTATAAATCCACAGATATGAATATGAATGTATTTAGGGAGTGCATAATAAGACACATATATTTCATATTTTGAAAAATCTAAAGAGTATATATATATATATATATATATATATATATATATATATACACACACACACACACACACACGCAAATGCACAGATATTAAAAAGTAGCAATACAGGAGATCCATTATGAAGGCAGGCATGGAGAATTCAAGTCTCTGATCTCTTCAGCTGCGCGGGCATAGGGAGTCGTAAACTGTCTAAATGCTGTTTGCTCAGAATCACTAGGCAATATTGACCTGTTGTGAATCTGGGGTGAACAGTCTTGGCCCCTCAGAACACACACAAAGCCCGGATTGGCTGCATTCAAGCTTAGATTCATCTGGTTTTTGTGACTCAGCACTAACATTCCCGCTGAAATAATTGGTCGGGCTTTCGGAATTGACAGAGTTAAAAGCCAACTGAGCCTTCATAGGCAGTGGCCACAGGATTGAAATGGGGCTTGGGAGAGATAGTCAGGAACCACCTGTTGCATTGGTCACCCAGCAAAGGGAACGAACGGTCACCATTTTAATGGGATACCACCATGGCAGCGAACTGACGTCACAGTCGGAGGAGATAACTTCATTGAAACCAGTGCGACAAGTGTGTTATCCCATTGCCATCTCTCTCATCACCACAGGGAAACCTCAAGGGCCCTTCCCACCTCTGCCGTAATGGCCCCTCCCAGCTCTCCAAGGAGCGCGATACCCAGACCTAGGGAATCAGGATTGGCTCGGGACTCGAGGCGTGTAATTGCCGGCTACCGCTCCCACCAGTGCTGACAATTGAGGTCTCTTACACCACCTACTGGGGCCATGGCTCCCGAAGGGCAAGCAAATTCGCTGGGGTTTCTCAGCCCCAAGCTCTACAAACTTAGGGTCTGAGGGAGGCAATCAAGGAGAGTGTGCCCAGGCGTTCATGGAAACAGGGCTACCAGGAGCAGAGGCCTGGCTTGTAACCAGTATTGTGGTGAGCGTCACAGGTGAGTGGGGCCTGGCTTGAGGAAGCACAAGAGAAGGCCCTAGGCACTCAGGGTTGGAGACCCGCCCAGTCTGGGAGGAAGAGCTGCTGCACAGTGATTGGTTCCCACTTATTGAGAGGAGAAGCTTGGCCCAGTGCGCACAGCTCCACCTACTGGAAGAGAAGTTAATTGAACTCTAGGACTGCATGTATTATTACTATTTTTTTATTTTATTTTTTTCTTTTTCTTTCATTTTCATTTTTGTTGTTGTTGTTCATTAACTTTTTTAAATGTTTTTATTTTTTTAATTTCTTTTATTTTATTATTATTATTATTAATATTATTATTTTAAATTTTAATTTTCAATTTTTTAATCATCATTATTACTTAAAATTTTCTTTCTTTATTTTCTATGTTTTTTGTCTTTTCATTTCATTTCAATTTTTTTATTCCCCCTTACTTGAATTCTACCTGCCTACTCTCATTCTCTTTAGTGACTTCTCCCTTCCCTTCTAATATCTTTCCTCTCAAGCATCAAATAAATTTATAAGAGTAAGCAGTAACTCAGTAGTCAAACAGAACGAGAAGTAACATGAGAAGCATAAAAAAGCAAGGAAGAAAAAGAGTACGAACAATGAAGGACAGCCTAAATATTCAAGAGCACCTAGAGTCATCAGAAAAATGGTCATATAAAGAACTCAAGGAATACCTTAGACAGATGGAATGGAACCTTAAAGAGGATACGAGACAGCAAAAACAAACAGTGATAGAACGCATTGAAAATAAATTACATAAACAGATAAAATAAGAAATTAAGCATCTTTATGAGGAGATAAAGATTATTAGAAAAATCAAACAATAATTCTAGAAATCAAGGAAATGATAAACCAAATTAAAAATTCAATTGAGAGTATCACTAACAGTGTAGAGCAAGTAGAAGACAGAATGAAGACAAAATATATCATCTTGAAAAAAGTCTAGCCAACAAAGAAATGCTGTAAAAAATTATGAGAAAACATTCAAGAGATATGGGATAACATAAAAAAAAAACTAATGAGTCATATGGATAGAGGAAGGTACAGAGATTCAAACCAAGGGAATGAGAAACCTGCTGAATGAAATAATTACAGAAAACTTTCCAGAAATAAAAATGGAAAGGGATAAACAAATTGTAGATGCTTACAGGACATCGAGCACACAAAATCACAATAGACCAATGCCAAGACACATTGTTATGAAGATATCCAATATACAGAACAAAGAGAAAATATTAAAAGCTACCAGAGAAAGGAGGCAGATTACAATCATTACAATCAGGGGTAAACCAAAAAGGTTAACAATGGATTTTTCATCATAGATGCTGGAAGTGAGAAGATCCTGGAACAACGTACTTCAAACACTGAAAGACAATGGATGCCAACCAAGAATTATGTATCCAGCAAAATTAAGCTTAAGGTAAGACAACGAGATAAAAATATTTCATGATAAACAAAACCTAAAAGAATTTGCAGCCAGATAACCAGCATTGCAAAGCATCTTGAGCAAAACACTACACGAGAAAGAAATGAAAATCAACAACGAAAACCATGAGTGAGAAGTGCCTCAGTAATGACAGAGGGCGGGGGCAAAGCTAATCATGGAGAAACAAACTAATTTAAAAAAAAGATATAAGCAAACGTGGGTGGCAGTACAAACCATATATCAATAGTAACTCTAAAAGTAAATGGCTTAAACTCTCGAATAAAGTGACATAGGCTTGTAACTTGAAATAAAAAAAAAATCCAACAATATATTGCCTCCAGGGGACACATCTGAATGGAAAAGACATACACAGGCTGAAGGTGAAAGATTGGGAAAATTTATACCATGCACACGGTCCTCGTAAGCAAGCAGGGGTGGCCATCCTCCTATCGAATAAAATCGACCTCAAGACTAATTTAATCAAAAGGGATAAAGAAGGACATTATATACTGCTAAAATGAACCATTCACCGACAAGACATAACAATTATCAATATTCACGCAGCAAATAATGGTGCTGCGATGTTCATAAAACAAATTCTCCTCAAGTTAAAGAATCAAATAGACCACAATACAATAATTATGGGTGACTTCAACTCACCTCTCTCACCATTGGACAGATCCTCCAAACAAAAGTTGAAAAAAGAAACTATAGAACTCAATCTCGCAATCAATACCCTAGACTTAACTGACATATATAGAATATATCAACCATCATCAAGTGGATATACTTTTTTCTCAGCAGCACATGGATCCTTCTCAAAAATAGACCATATGGTATGCCATAGGGCAACCCTCAGTAAATATAAAGGGGTGGAGATAATACCATGAATTTTTTGTGATCATAATGGAATGAAACTGGAAACCAATGATAAAAGAAGGAAGAAAAAATCATACATCACATCCAAAATGAAGAATATGTTACTGAATGATCAATGGGTTACAGAAGACATAAAGGAGGAAATCAAAAAATTCTTAGAGATAAATGAAAATACAGACACAACATATCAGATTCTATGGGGTACAATGAAAAGAAGTTTTAAGGGGTAAATTCATCGCCTAGAGGTCATTCCTCAAAATAGAAAAGAAAAACAAATAAATGAGCTCACATTTCATCTCAAAGCCTTAGAAAAGGAAGAGCAAAACAACAGCAAATGTAGCAGAAGGCAAGAAATAATTAAAATCATAGCGAAATTGAAACAAAAGAAACTATTGAAAAAATTAAGAAAACTAAAAGGTGGTTCTTCAAAAAGATAAATAAGATAGACAGACCCTTAGGCATGCAAACGAAGAGAAGAAGAGAGAGAAATCAAATTACTAACATACGGGATGAAAAAGGCAATATTACAACAGATGCTACATAAATACAGAAGAAAATTAGAAATTATTTTGAAAACCTGTATTCCAATAAAATAGAAAATAGTGAAGACATCGATAAATTTCTTAAGTCATATGATTTGCCCAGACTGAGTCAGGAGGAAACACACAATTTAAACAGACCAATATCAATGGATGAAGTAGAAGAAGCAATCAAAAGACTACCAACCAAGAAAAGCCCAGGACCGGATGGGTATACAGCAGAGTTTTACAAAACCTTTAAAGAAGAATTAAAACCAATACTTCTCAAGTTATTCAGGAAATAGAAAAACTGGGAGCTCTGCCGAATTCATTCTATGAGGCCAACATCACCCTGATTCTGAAACCAGACAAAGACACCTCAAAGTAAGAAAACTACAGACCAATATCTCTGATGAACCTAGATGCAAAAATCCTCATTAAAATTCTGGCGAATTGGATAGAAAGGCACATCAAAAAAATCATGCACCATGATCAACTTGGATTAATCCCTGAGATGCAAGGAGGGTTCAATATATGGAAATCAATAAATGTTATTCACAACATCAATAGACTTAAAGATAAGAACCATATGATCATCTCGATAGACGCAGAAAAACCATTCAACAAAGTAGAGCATTTCTTTATGTTCAAAACATTTTAAAAACTAGGGATAACAGGAACTTACCTCGACATTGTAAAAGCTATCTATGTTAATCCTCAGGCTAGCATCATTCTGAGTGGAGAAAAATTGAAGGCATTCCCTCTAAAATCTGGAACAAGACAGGGATGTCCTCTATCACCACTTCTATTTAATATAGTTCTCGAAAAACTGGCCAGAGCAATTAGAGAGATGAAAGACATTAAAGGCATAAAAATAGGAAAAGGAGAACTTAAATTATCACTATTTGTAGATGACATGATTCTATACATAGAAGACCCAAAAGGGTCTACAGAAAAAACTACTAGAACTCATAAATGAATGCAGCAATGTGGCAGGATACAAAATCAACATGAATAAATCAAAGGCATTTCTGTATATCAGCGACAAAACTTCTGAAACAAAAATGAGTCAAAACACTGCATTCCCAATTTCCTCAAATAATTAAATACTTGGGAATAAACCTAACAAAAGAGGTGAAAGATTTATATAATGCAAACTACAGAACCCTAAAAAGAGAAATAGAATAAGATCTTAGAATATGGAAAAATATACCGTGTTCATGGATAGGCAGAACTAACATCATCAAAATGGTGATATTACCAAAAGTTCTCTATAGGATTAATGCAATGCCAATCAAAATCCCATAGAAACTTTTTGTAGAAATAGATAAAGCAATCATAAAATTCAAATGGAAAAATAAAAGACCCAGAATAGCAAAAGCAATTCTAAGCAGGAAGTGTGAATCAGGCAGTATAGCGATACCAGATTTCAAACTATATTACAGAGCAATCATAATAAAAACAGCATGGTACTGGTACCAAAACAGGCGGGTGGACCAATGGTACAGAATGGAGGACACAGAAACTAATCCAAAAAGCTACAACTATCTTATATTTGATAAAGGAGCTAATGGCCTGCAATGGAGGAAGGATAGCATCTTCATCAAATGGTGTTGGGTAAACTGGAAATCCATATGCAACAAAATGAAACTGAATCCCCTCCTCTCGCCATGCACCAAAGTTAACTCAATGTGGATCAAGGAGCTAGATTCAAATCAGAGTCTCTGCATCTGATAGAATAAAAAGTTGGCTCCGATCTACATATTGTGTGGTCAGGCTCCAAATTCCTTGATAGGACACCCAAAGAACAAGAGTTAATAATAAGAATCAACAAATGGGACTTACTTAAACTGAATTATTTTTTCTCAGAAAGAGAAACAATAAGAGAGGTAAATATGGAGCTTACATCATGGGAACAAATTTTTAGTCCTCACCCTTCACATGGAGCCCTAATATCCAGAGTATACAAAGTATACAAAGAACTTAGAAAATTAGACAATAAGATAACCAATAACCCAATGGGCCAAGGACCTGAACAGAAACTTCTCAGAGGAGGACATAGAATCAATTAACAAGTACATGAAAAAAATGCTCTCCATTTCTAGCAGTAAGAGAAATGCAAATTAAAACCACCCTAAAATACCATCTCAATCCAGTGAGATTGGCAGCCATTATGAAGTCAAACAACAACAAGTGCTGGCGAGGATGTGGGGAAAAGGGTACTCTTGTACATTGCTGGTGGGACTGAAACTGGTGCGGCCAATTTGGAAAGCAGTATGGAGATTCCTGGGAAAACTGGGAATGGAAGCACCATTTGACCAAGCTATTGCCCTTCTCGGACTATTCCCTGAAGACCTTAAAAGAGCGTACTACAGGGATACTGCCACATCGATTTTCATAGCAGCACAATTCACAATTGCTACACTGTGGAACCAACCCAGATGCCCTTCAATAGATGAATGGATAAAAAAATGTGACTTTTATATACTATCGAGAATTACGCAGCACTAAAAAATGACAAAATCATGGAATTTGCAGGGAAATGCATGGCACTGAGCAGATTATGCTTAGTGAATCTAGCCAATCCCTAAAAAACAATTATCAACTGTCTTCTTTGATATAATGAGAGCAACTAAGAACAGAGCAGGGAGGAAGAGCATGAAGAAAAGATTAACATTAAGCAGAAACATGACGTGGGAGGGAAAGGGAGAGAAGAGGGAAATTGCATGGTAATGGAGAGAGACACTTATTGTTACACAAAATTACATATAAGAGGTTGTGGGAAAATAAACAAGGAGAGAAATGAATTACAGTAGGTATGGTAGAGAGAGAAGATGGGAAGAGAGGGGAGTGGGGATAGTAGAGTATAGGAAAGGTAGCAGAATACAACAGTAACTAATAGGGCATTATGTAAAAATATGGATGTGTAACTATTGTGATTCTGCAATCTGTATTTGGAGTAAAAATGGGAGTTCATAACCCACTTGAATCTAATGTATGAAATACGATATTCAAGAGCTTTGTAATGTTTTGAGCAACCAATAAAAGAAAAAAAAAAGTAGCAACATATATGCCAATAGAAATTCATCATAAAATGTATATAATCCACAGATCGAAAAATGTTCATTTTACTGAACATGGATTCATGTATAATGTTTTTCAACTAGGAAGCTCACCCATAGGTTGAATTTTCAGTTCCAACAGCGTTTAGGAGGAGTGAACTCTTCTCTCAATTTGCATCTGCCAATTCAGCCACCTCACAAGTGTATACGAGTGATATCAGGTAGAATTCTATATGTGCATACAAAAATACTTGTGCTGAATAGGCTACAGAGAAAGGGAGACAGGGATTCACATATTTGCTAATTTTAAAAACACATTTAGAACTATTTCAACAAAAATTTGACTAGACTTATAACTCCTACATTATATAATGCAAAAGGCAATTCCAACTATACACAATGCGTCCTCTGAACTGCTTGTGTTTCTTCTCTTTTTGGCTTATTTTTCACCATCATATTAGGATTATTAGTCAGAGACTAGTAGGGTATGGGTTAGTGTCAGGGATTCAGTATTTCAAATGGAAAATTGAAAAATGAATCCAATGTGTATGTAAATATGTGCTACACAAAAATCTTCCCACTCACATCCAGAACAATGCCTTGACATTACCTACGCCCCAAGTAAAACACAATTAGAGTAGAAAAGTGTGAAAATCTATGAATACATATATGGAATGGAATATGCTCGGGAGTTCACAACCTTGGAGGTGGTAGAGGAGTTTCCAAAAGTAAAGGACAGGGTAAACACTCCACAAAAAGGAGCTCTGCTGGCCTAAGAATTCTTGGAAAACGGCTTCTGAGGTTGGGCACTTGAAATATATGTTGTTGTCATGAGCTTTAGCTTCCTTTGTAGTGAGAACATCATAGCTGGGTCTGCATCTATGTAACCGAAAGACATGGTTTCTTATATTCCAATGAACATGAGGCAGCAGTGCTCAATTCTCTCTTTGTAGCTAAACTGTGTCCATTGGAAGCTAAGTGTCTCCCAGTGGGGACTGTGAAGACATTTGGTCATCCTCCACTTTTCGTGGTATTTCTTGCTGCTGCACTGGGAATTTGGTATTTGCTTCACAAAACATAAAAAGTTCATCTGAGATACAGTGCTGGAGGGAGTTCTGTCACGTGTGGTGGGTCAGGGTCTGAAGGAGAATGCACCAACCAGGCTTGTATCCCACATAGCTTGCCCCAATAAACATAGCAACCTGATTCTGAATATTGCCCTGAAAACTCTCCATTTAACAAGATGCCTTTACATATAAGGGTCTGATGTCTGCACTATATCAGTCACAAAAAATTTGGAAGCCAATGGCAGATTCACATGGCCCCACCATGATGTTTTATCACACACCTGCCCACCACTGCTATAGGCCCCCTACTCAGCAGGCTCCAAATTACTCGCTTCTCTTGTTCTACACCATTTTCATGAAACCCAGTCAAAAACAAGGCACTGTCTGGTATACACATGATCAGCAACAGGACATCAAAAGTTTCTGCAGTGCCACCTGGTCATGGGAATTTCAAAAATTTCATGGTATTTATCAAGAAATTTTTCAAGGATGAAGTTAGAGGCACTGTGGGTTTCAATTCATTCAGGAACCATTAAGTGTTGAGAAAGTTCATTACAATGAACGCTCTGGAGAACTCTCACAGTCAATGCTTCTCAAACAGTTGACAAAAGGTCTCCTAAAGCCAGGCCAACTGACATCTACAATGTGAGGTCCATGTGTGTTTTGACTCTCAAATATGGGTGCTAAGTCTTTCAGAATAAAATCATGTGATATCCTGGCTGAGATTCTCAGGCCTCTGTGGAAACCACCCTGGGCCTAGATCTCAGTTTCCAAGAGTGAGTCTCATGCGTGGCCTCCTAAAATCCCAACACAATTCATGGCAATACTTCTCTGAGGTCAGTTTCAGAACTCAGTCTCTAAGGGGAATCACACCAGAGTTCACACCCAGGTGGACCCAGTCATCCCTTCCATCCGCCAAAAAATGACCACAATTAAAATCAAAACACTACCACAGGGCCATCATCTTCTTCCATGTAGACACTCATCATAACCTCCAGCTGGAGGTTTCTATGAGCCCAAATAAGCTCACTTGCCCCTCATTTGCCTAAAATCATGATGGCCTGGACACTCTTCCTGTGACCAGGAATGATCAAATATTCCTGCTGTTAAAGTGTTCCACTTCTCCAATTTGAGGCCTACTGGCTGTAGGGTATAGATTCTTTATGTGATTTGGAGTCATGAGAAAACCCAAGCAAATATGGGCTAGCCTCTGCAGGGATTTCAAGAACTCATTTGACCCAAAGGATCCCTATTCTCACTTTATGGAGGTCAGGAACCTAAAACAAGAAGGCAAAAATATTCATCAACAATGACTGCTCTTTTGGCCATTTTAGTTTTGGAAGCACATGGGATCTTTCTTTAGATCCATCAGGTGCTGAGAATCAAAGCCACAACCTCATACAAGGACAAGAGGCTGATTCAGACACATTTCATTCCAAATCAATTAAGCAAAGAGTCACAGGTGATGTCCATACATTTCCATATGAAAACAGTTTTCTTCAGGCTACACAAAGGGGTGGCCTGAGGCAAAGACCTTCCTGACATTCAGGGTAATAGAAATAGAAGTAAGCAAATGGCCCAAAGAAGGGTTTCTCCACTGAGACTTTACTGGTCACACTGAAATCTGAGTTTTCTTAGATGCTCCCATTCCCTTCAGCAATCCAGTACATGGCCATGTCACAGAATCTTTTGGTGTTACATATTTGGGAAACAAAACCATGAGCCTATTCTGGAGAGTGGCCAGAATTCACGAAGAACACAGGAACTTTAGAAGATAGTAGATGTTGCCCATCCATAAGGCAAGCTGCAGTCCATTCATTAATTGGGCAGTATGAATGCGGGGAAGCTTTCAACTAGAGACAACACATCCATTGATGCATTCTCTTTTCTAATGTCTACAACCACGGATACAGTGGGATACACAGACCTAGAAACACTCACCATGTCAAACGACTTACTAGAAACAGTCCACTCCAAACCAAACAAACCACTTTTCCTACCTATTCTCAGAACATGAGAAAAAACCACAAACTCACACCTACAACGGCAAAGGCACTTACTTCCCCCAAATAGGTCTGTGACTCTCCGGAGTGTCTTCTGACTGGTGGGCCATATTATGTTCCCCCAAAATGGCCTGTCCTGTTTCAGATCTGGTCTCCTTGTCCAACTCTGTGAAGTTGTCAGGAGCCAAAGGTGAGCCACTACCTGCTTACTCAGGAAAGGCCCCTCATCAGAGCTCTGCTGGCATTTTTCCATCCTAACATCAGTAGGTACCAAGAAAGACTGACTATGTCTTTGGGAAAAGCAAACAAGTTAGCCCACTCCAACTGGGTGATAGTCGGTAGGATTAGGAAGGTAGTTGGTAGGTTTAGAAAGAAGAATGAGTATAGGATTTGGACCAAAAGTTCTTTCGCAATAAGATTTCGGGTAGAGAGTGTATGTAAATGTAAGCACATGTGAAGAGTCAGTCACAATGATGAACTGGGGAAAAATATAGGAAAGCAGATATCAATAGAGACATTAGGAAATCAAGCAAAGTATAAATTGTGTGATAGGGTTAGACATTTTCAACAGGTTTGAAGTTGAATATATAATCTTAAGAAGAAACAAATATGTAGTCAAAAATAGAATTGATATTTGAGAGCATTAGGCAACCTGGACATGGATGTTTTTAGTAATCCATGCTCACTTTCCATTTACGCTTTGGTACAATTTTAAGTGTGACCTTTGCTTTTTGTGTCCAGAATATTTCTGTAATAAAATGTATATGTAGATCAGGTGAAATGAGTATTTCTTCCACCAATTCCGCGAGCAATATTTTGAAAACTTACAAATTAGTATGGGGGTACAAATAGGTGTACCCTGTTTCAATGAATATAGACATAATGCATGAATAGACCATACTGTGAATAAATAATATAACTGGATCCACTTTAAATAATGGATTGAATAAATATCTGAAAATTTATAAGAAATTTTATATTGATATGCAATCATTCATTCCAACCAGTTATATATCTAATGATAATCTTAGGATTATGGTTTATCATGAAGGGTGTGTGAGTTTTGGTTCAAAATTGATTATGGAAATCGAAAATAATATATTTGGAAAAAAGTCTCATGAATAGACCAGTCAAGAAACATAGAGGAATACATGTGTTCTGGAGCAGGAAGTGATTGAAAGTGAAACAAATGCCTATAAATTTGCTAACTAGTGAATAAAATATATATACTGAGATTTGCATAAACTGAAGAAATAGTAATGTACCAGTGTGGAATAAAAATTAATGTCAAAATACACATCATGTCCCATAGGAACCTACATGCATTGATGTTAAACTGGGTCAGTTAAAGTAGACATATTAGGATTTGTATGCACCTTTTACTGAAGTTAGTTTTCAGTGCTAGGAAACAAATATGTATTTCGGGTGGATGAATATTTCTAAGAATAATATTGTGAAAAGTTGATTATTAATCCACATACATGAACATGAATGAATTTAGGGAGTGTATATAAGACACATATATTTCATATTTTTAAAAATATGGAGAGTATATATATATATATATATATATATATATATATATATACATACATATATACACACACACACACACACACACACACACAAACACAGACATTAAAAAGTAGCAATATATATGCCAATCGAAATTCATCATGAAATATATATCATAAAGATGCAAAAACATTCATTTTAGTGAACATGGGTTTATGTATAATGTTGTTCCACTGGGAAGCTCACCCATAGGTTGAATTTTCAGTTCCAACAGCGTTTAGGAGGAGTGATCACTTCTCACACTTTGTATCTGCTAAGTCATATACCTCACAAGGATGTACGTGTGATACCTTGTAGGATTCTATTGGTGCATATAAAAATACATGTGCTGAATAAGCTCCAGAGAATGGGAGACAGTAATTCACATATTTGTTAACTTTAAAAACACATGGAGAACTATTTCAATTAAATATTGAATAGATTTATAACACCTACCCTTTATCATGCAAAAGGCAAGTCCAACTCTGAACTGCAAGTATTTATGTACTGTTTGGGTTATTTTCTTCCATCATATTTGGATTAGTAGTCAGAGTCTAGTAGAATATGGGTTAGTGTCAGGGATTCAGAATTTCAAATGGAAAATAGAAAAATTAATCTTCTGACTCTCATCCAGAACAATGCCTTGTCATTACTTTCGCCCCAAGGGAGACACAATTAGAGTAGAAGAGTTACAAAATCTGTGATTACATTTCTGGAATAGAAAATGCTCAGGAGTGCACAAACTTGGAGGTGGAATAGGAGTTTCCAAAAGTAAGGACAGGGTACACACTCCACAAACATGAAGCTCTGCTTGCCTAAAACTTCTTGAGAAACTGCCAGTGAAATTGGGCACTGAAATATAGGTTGTTGTCAGGAGTTAAGCTTCCTTTGTAGTGAGACCCTCAAAGCTGTGTCTGCATCTATGAGACCTGGAGGACAACATTTCTTATTTTCCAATGAACACGAGGCAGCAGTGCTGAATTCTCTCTTTGTAGGTAAACTGTGGGCACTGGGGGCTTATTGTCTCCCCGTGTGGACTGTGAAACCATTTGGTCATCCTCCACTTTTCGTGGTGTTTCTTGCTGCTGCACTTGGAGTTTGGTTCATGCTTCACGAAATACAAGGAGTTCAACTGAGAAACAGTGCTTGAGGTAGTTCTGTCACGTGTGGTGGTTCAGGGTCTGCAAGAAAATTCACCAACCAGGCTTCTATCTCTCAAAGATTGCCCGCTTGTCCATAGCAACCTGATTCTGAACATTGCCCTGAAACTACGCCATATAACAAGATGCTTTTACATATAAGGGTCTGATGTCTGCACTCTGTCAGTTACAAGCCATTTGGAAGCCAATGACAGATACAAATGGCCCCACCATGATGTTTTATCACACACCTCTCCACCACTGCTCTAGGCCCACTACTCAGCAGGCTCCAAAATACTGGCTTCTCTGTTCTAAACAAATTTCATGAAACCCTGTCAATCAAGGCACTGTCTGGTACACTCATGGTAAGCAACAGGACATCGAAAGTTTCTGCAGTTCCACCTGGTCATGGAAATTTCAAAAATTTCGTGTTATTTATCTAGCCATTTTTCAAGGATGACGTTGGATGCACTGTGGATTTCAATTATTCAGGAACCATTAAATGTTGAGAAAGTTCATTTCAAAGAAAATTCTAGAGAACTCTCACAGGCAAGGCTTTCCAAAGAGTGGACAAAGGTCACTTGAAGCCAGGACCATTGAGGTCTACAATGTGAGGTCCTATGTCTTTTGACTCTCAACTATGGCTGCCAAGTCTTTCAGAATAAAATCATGTGATATCCAGGCTGAGATTCCCAGTTCTTTGTGGAAAGCCACCCTGGTCCTAGATCTCAGGTTCCAAGGGCGACTCTCATGCGTGGCCTCCTAAAATCCCAACACAATTCATGGCAATACTTCTCTGAGATCAGTTTCAAAACTCAGTCTCTACGTGGAAACACACCAGAGTTCAAGACCAGTTGACCCAGTCATCTCTTCCAACCGCCACACCAATGACCAGAATTAAAACCAAAACACTCCCACATGGCCCTCATTTTCTTCCATATAGTCACTCATCATAACCTTGGCTGGAAGTTTTTATGAGGCACACAGCCCAAGACAATGTCAAAATAAGCTCCCTTGCCCCTCATTTGTCTAAAGTCAGTGTTTCCTGGACAACGTTCATGTGAACCAGGACTGATCAAAGAGGCATGCCATTAATACTGTTCCGCTTTTCCAATTTGAGGCATACTGACTGTCGGGTATAGTTTCTTTATGTGATTTGCAGTCATAAGAAAACCCAAGCACCTATGGGCTAGCATCTGCAGGGCTTGAAGAACTCAGTTGACCCAAAGATCCCTGTTATCACTTGATGGAGATCAGGAACCTTACAGAGGAAGGCAAGAGACTTCATCACAATGACTTCTCTTTTGGCCATTTTGGATTTGGATGCACACATGGGATCTTTCTTTAGATCCATCAGGTGCTGAGAATCTAAGCGATAATCTCAAACTGCACTCAGAGGCTGATTCAGACATATCCCTTTGCAAAGCAATTAAGCCAGGAGCCACAGGTGATGCCCATTTATTTCCATTTGAAAACTGTTTTTTTCAGGCATTGGAAATGTGGGGCCTTAGGCAAAGACCTTCCTTACATTCAGGGCAACAGAACAATAGGTAAGCAAAATCCCAAAGCAGATTTTCTCCACTGAGACTTTCCTGGTCACACTGATATCTGAGTTTTCTGAGATATTCACCATTCTCTTCAGCTATCCAGTACATGGCCATGTCCCAGATTGTGGAGGAGATACATATCTTGAACACAAAACCATGAGCCTATGGGAGAGTGGCCAGAATTCAGGAAGAAATCACGAATGTAGGAAGGTAGTAGGTGTTGCCCATCCATAAGGTAACCTGCAGTCCATTCATAAATTGGACAGGATGAATTCTGCGAAGATTTCTACTAGACAGGACACATCTATTGATGCATTCTCTTTTCTATTGTCTACAACCACGGACACAGTGGGATATCCAGACATAGAAACACTCGCCTTCTCAAAGGACTTACTAGAAAGAGTCCACTCCAAACCAAACAAACTGACTTTCCTACATATTCTCAAAACATGAGTCAAAATCAAAAACACACACACACACACACCCACAAAGGCACCTTCTTTCCCCAAATAGGTCTGTGACTATCCAGAGCGTCCTCTGACTGGTGGGCCATACTATGTTCCCCCGAAACGGGCTGTGCTATGTCAGATCTGGTCTCCTTGGCCAAAACTGTGATGTTATTAGGAGCCAGCGGTGAGCCACTGCCTGTTTTCTCAGGTAAAGCCCCTCTTCAGAGCTTTCCTGGCATTTGTCCATCTTCAATTTAGTTGCCAAGAAAGACTGACTCTGTCCTTCTTAAATCCAAACATTTGAGACCACTGGGACGTGGACTGGGACTGCCTCAGGGTGCCTGGCTTCCTGGATCCCATGTTCAGAGTGTTCCATCAACAAGAAAGTGACATAGGTCACTTCGTCTAGAACTGAATGAGGTCATTGCCTTGGCAACCACTTTGTCTTAACAGTTGCTTCCAAGGGTCCCTGAGATGGATCCTGCCCCTACTTCCTATGACACTTTCACAAGCTAGAATGGAATATCAACCACAGGCACCCGGGAACAGCTCTCCACACAAGCCTGGTTTGGTCTATCTTCTCTACATTAAGAAGAGAGAGACTGCTTCAGACACATCCCTTCATCCTGACCTGTTTTTTTTTTTTTTTTTTTTGTCATGAAAGATGACTTTCGCACTCTCAGTTCCTTCATAGCTGCCTACATCTTCTTTAGGGATCATTTCTGCATGGACCTTTGAGGTTCTCTGCAGGTTGAAGATCTCCTACATTCCTGTATTGTAAGACCAACTCTGTCCCTGCTATTCTGTAAAGTTAGATTGAGGGAACAGTGTATGGTTATGGTTAATAACATGTTTGATTTGGGTTAGGATCATTCTGCTGGATGAATAATGGTATTGGGAACCTGCGATATATATAAGATTATATAGGTGAAATATATGAATGAAAACAGAAATCTCGGTAACATTTGAAGCCCAGAAGGGCATTAGGTCCTTGATTGGGATACTTAGCATTTAATTATGTTCTGCACAGATGTCTCAGATAAATCTATACACAATGGCATAGGACCTGATACCTTGGATGATTGAATGTTGAGGAGAACAACCATTCAAAGAGGGAGAGTCGGTAGGATTAGGAAGATAGTTGGTAGGATTAGAAAAAAGTGTGAGTATAGCATTTGGACAAATAGTTCTTTAGCAATAGGTTTTCAGGTAGACAGAAAATGTAAATGTCAGCACATGTGAAGAGTCAGTCACAGTGATGAAATGGGGAAAATATGTAGGAAAGCAGATATCAATAGCGACATTAGGAAATCAGGCAAAGTATAAAGTGAGTGATAGCAATAGACACTTTCAACAGGCTTGAGATTGAATATATAATCTTAGGAAGTAACAAATATGTAGTCACCAATAGGATTGACATTTGAGAGCATTAGGCAACGTGGAAATGGGTGATTTTCATAACCCATACTCACATTCCATTTAGGCTTTGGTACAATCGTAAGTGTGACTTTGCATTTTGTGGCCAGAATATTACTGTGATGAAACGTATATGTAGATCAGGTGACATGAGTCTTTCTTGCACCATTTCTTGGAGCAATATTTTGAAGGGGTATAAATTAGTATTGGAGGTACATATAGGTGTACCATGTATGTATGAATATAGAGATAATGCATGAATAGACCATACTGCGAATAAATAATATAACTTGTTCCAACTTTAAATAATGGATTGAATTGATATCTGAAAATACACAGGAATCATATATTGATATATATACATTCATTCCAACCAGTAATACATCTAATGGTAATATTACGGTTGTGGTTTATCATAAAGAGTGTGTGAATTTTGCTTCAAAATTGATTATGGAAATCGAAAATAATGTGTTTGGAAAGAAGTCTCATGAAATGACCAGTCAAAAACAAAGAGGAATACATATGTTCTGAAGCAGGAAGTGATTGAATGTGTTACAAATTTCTTTAAATTTGTGAACTTGTGGATGAAATGTATATTCTATGATGTACAAAAACTGCAGAAATAGTAATGTACCAGTGTTTAATAAAAATGAACGTCAAAATACACATCATGTCCCATAGGAATCTACTTGCATTGATGTTAAAGTGGGTCAGCTACTGTAAAAATATAAGGATTTGTTTGCACCATTCACTGAAGTAACTTTTTAGTACTAGAAAACAAATATGTATTTCAGGTGGATGAATATTTTTAAAATAATCTTATGAAAA
This sequence comes from Callospermophilus lateralis, assembly GCF_048772815.1. Classification (NCBI taxonomy): domain Eukaryota; kingdom Metazoa; phylum Chordata; class Mammalia; order Rodentia; family Sciuridae; genus Callospermophilus; species Callospermophilus lateralis. The sequence continues at coordinate 2,081,087 of NW_027513087.1, forward strand.
GTTTAATATAAAACCACATACATGAACAAGAATGAATTTAGGGAGTGTATAATAGGACACATATATTTTATATTTTGAAAAATCTAGAGAGTATATATATATATATATATATATATATATATACACACACACACACACACACACACACACACAAAACACACACAGAGACATTAAAAAGTAGCAATATATATGCCAATTAAAATTCATTGTCAAATATATATCATCCACAGATCCAAAAATATTAATTTTACTGAACATGGATTTATGTATAATGTTCTTGAACTAAGAAGCTCACTCATAGTCTGAATTTTCAGTTCCAAATGTATTAATGAGGAGTGATCTCTTCTCACACTTTGTATCTGCCAAGTTAGCCACCTCTCAAGAATATACGTGTGATACCAGGTAGGATTCTATATGTGCGTATAAAAATACATGTGCTGAATAGGCTACAGAAAAATGGATACAGGAATTCACAGATGTGTTAACTTTAAAAACACATGCAGAACTATTTCAACAAAAAATTGACAAGATTTATAACTCCTACCCTATATCATGCAAAAGGCAAGACCAACTATACACCATGCCTCTTCTGAAGTGCTAGTATTTCTATTCTGTTTTGGTTATTTTTCTCCATCATATTAGAATTAATAGTCAGAGTCTAGTAGGGTATGGGTTAGTGTCAAGGATTCAGTATTTCGAATGGAAAATTGAACAATGAATCCAATGTGTATGTAAATATGTGCTACACAAAATTATTCCCACTCTCAACCAGAACAATGCCTTGACAATCCCTTCACCCCAAGTAAGACACAATTAGAGGAGAAGATTTAGAAAATCTGTGAATAAATTTGTGGAATGCAATATGCTCAGGAGCTCACAACCTTGGAAGTGGTAGACTAGATTCAAAAAGTATGGGACAGGGTAAAAACTCCACAAACATGGAGGTCTGCTGGCCTAGAGACTTCTTGAGAAACTGCCTGTGAGGTTGGGCACTTGAAAAATATGTTGTTGTCAAGAGTTTTAGCTTCCTTTCTAGGGAGACCATACAAGCTTGGTCTGCATCTATGAGACCTGGAGGACATGGTTTCTTATTTCCCAATGTACATGAGGCAGCAGTGCTGAATTCTCTTTTTAGATAAACTGTGGCCACTGGGGGCTAAATGTGTGCCGGTGTGCACTGTGAAGGCATATGGTCATCTTCCATTTTCGTGGTGTTTCTTCCTGCTGCACTGAGAGTTTGGTATTTGCTTCACAAAATACAAGGAGTTCAACTGGGTCACAATGCAAGAGGAAGTTCTGTCATGTATGGTGGGTCAGGTTTTGCAGGAGGATACAAGAAACAGGATCCTATCCCACATATCTTGCCCCCTTGACCAAAGCAACCTGATTCTGAACAATGTCCTGAAACCTCTCCATATAACAACTTGCCTTTACATGGAAGGTTCTGCTGGCTGCACCATGTCAGTCACAAGCCATTTGGAAGCCAATGGAAGATCCACATGGCCCCACCACAGATGTTTTATCACATACCTGCCCACCACTGCTCTAACCTACTACTCAACAAAGTCCAACTTACTGGCATCTCTGTTCTACACCATTTACATGAAACCCAGTCAATCAAGGCACTGTCTGGTATATTCATGATCAGCAACAGGACATCAAAAGGTTTTCCAGTGCCACCTGGTGATGGGAAATTCAAAAATTTCATGGTATTTATCTAGCCATTTTTTAAGGATGAAGTTGGAGGCACTGTGAGTTTCAATTTTTTCAGGAACCATTAAATGGTTAGGAAGCTCATTTCAATGAAATCTCTGGAGAACACTCACAGGTAAGGCTTCCCAAAGAGTGGCCAAAAGATCATATGATGCTATGCCCATTTAGGTCTACAATGTGAGGTCCATATGAGTTTTGACTCTCAACTATGGGTGCCAAGTCTTTCAGAATAAAATTTGTGGTATCCTGGCTGAGAGGCTCAGTGCTCTGTGGAAAGCCACCCTGGGCCTAGAACTCAGTTTCCAAGGGCGATGCTCATGCCTGGCTTCCAAAAATCTCAACACTATTCATGGCAATACTTCTCTGAGGTCAGTTGAAGAACTCAGACTCTAAGGGAATCACACCAGAGTTCAAGAACATGTGGACCAAGTCATCTCTTCCAACCACCACCCAAATGACCACAATTTAAACCAAAACACTCCAACGTGGCGCCCATCTTCTTCCATATAGACACTCACAATAAACTCCACTATGGCTGGAGTTTTCCATGAGGGGCATAGCCCAAGACCGTGTCCAAAATAAGCTCTTTTGCACCTAATTTGCCTAAATTCAGGGTGGCCTGGACACCCTTCTTGTGAACCAGAAGAGATTAAATAGGCCTCCCGTTAATACTGCTCCGCTTCTTCAATTTGAGGCCAAATGACTGTGGGGTTTGGATTCTTTATGTGAATTGGAGTCTTGAGAAAACCCAAGCAACTATGGGCTAGACTCTGCAAGGCTTTGAAGAACTCATTTGACCCAAAGGATCCCTAATCTGACTTGATGGAGGTCAGGAAAGTTACAGAGGAAGGCGAGAGACTTCATCCACAAGGACTGCTCTTTTGGCCCTTTTGGTTTTGGATGTACACATGGGATCTTTCTTTAGATCCATCAGGACCTGAGAATCTAAGCCACAGCCTCACACAGGGTAAATAAGCTGATTCAGATACATCCTTTCCAAAGCAATTAAGCAAAGAGCCACAGGTAATGCCCATTCATTTCCATTTGAAAACTGTTTTCTTCAGGCTTCACAAAGTGGTGGACTGAGGAAAAGACCTTCCTGACATTCAGGGCAACAGAAGAGTAGGTAAACAAAAGGCCCCAAGCAGGGTTTCTCCACTAAGACTTTCCTTGTCACACTGATATCTGAGTTTTCTGAGATGCTCACCATTCGCTTCAGCTATACAGGACATGGTCATGTCACAGAGCTTCGAGGTTGTACATATCTTAAACAGAAAACAATGAACCTATTCTGGAGAGTGGCCAGAATTCAGGAATAAAACAGAAACTAAGGAAGATAGCAGGTGTTGCACATCAATAAGGCAAGCTGCAGTCCATTCATAAATAGGGCAGGATGAATGCTGTGAAGCTTTCTACTAGACAGGACATATTAATTGATGCATTCTGTTTTCTAATGTCTACAACCACGGACACAGTGGGATACACAGACATAGAAATTCTCGCCTTGTCAAACGACTTACTAGAAACAGTTCACTCCAAACAAAACAAACCGCCTTTCATACCTATTCTAAGAACATGAGACAAAACCACAAACCCACACCCACACCACAAAGGCACCTCCTTCCCCCAAGTAGGTCTGTGACTATCCGGAGTGTCCTCTGTCTGGTGGGCCTTATTATGTTCCCTGGAAATAGCCTGTTCTGTCTCAAATCTGGTCTTTTGGCCAACTCTGTGAAGTTGTCAGGAGCCAGCGGTGAGCCACTGTGTGCTTTCTCAGGAAAGGCCCCTCTTCATAGCTTTCCTTGCATTTGGCCATCCTTACATCAGTAGGTCCCAAGAAAGACTGAGTCTGTCCTTGGTAAATCAAAATAAGTTTGACCACTGGGACTGGGACTGGGACTGGCTCTGGGTGCCTGGCTTCCTGGATTCCAAGTTCAGAGAGTTCCATCACCATGGAAGTTAGGAGAAGTCACTTAATTTTGGAACTGAATGAGGTCACTGCCTTGGCAACAACTTTTTCCTAACAGTTGCTTCCAAGGTTCCCATGAGAGGGAGGCTGCTCCTACTTCCTGTGACACTTTCACAGGTCAGAGAGGTATGTCAACCATAGGCATGCAGGAGAAGCTCTCAACACATGCCTGCTTTGGTCCATCTTCTCTACATTAAGAAGAGAGTGGCTGATTCAGACACATCCCTTCATCCTGAGCAGGTTGTTTGCCATCGAAGACTTTTGCTCTCTCAGGTCCTTCATACTTGCCTACATCTTCTCCAGGGATCATTTCTACGTGGACCTTTGAGGTTTTCAGCAGGTGGAAGATCCTCTATTTTCCTGTATTTTAATACCAATTCTGTCCCTGCTCTTCTGTAAAATGAGATTGAGAGAACAGTCTATGGTTAGGATTAATAACAGGTTCGATTTGGTTTAGAAAGAAAACTACACGGTTGAGCAAACAAGGTCCTACAGTTAGCAATAATATGAGGAATTTTAATGGACCGGCCATGGCAGATAAAAGCGCAGTTAATCAGGTCACTATGTGAACCAAGACTCAAACCTCCCTTTTGGGGCCTCTGTCTCTCTTTGACGCTCTTCAAGTCGTTTTCTTAATTTATTCATAGATTCTTTTACAACTCCAGTATTGTCGGCACAAAAACAACATTCTTCCCTCAATGCAAGCAAAAAGGCACCTTTCTCTCATGAAGAGGAGGTCCAACACTCGCCTGCTTTGTAAAAGAACTTCAGAAAGAGAGAGGTTAAAATTCTTGTAAAGCTGTGATGTCGGTTTTTAATGTCTTTAAGGTTTGGCCTATTTCTGCTTCTAATTGTGTCTTTGTTGTGTCTCATGGACTAGCCCAACCCTTAAGCAACTATTATTTCTAATAGGATGGCTAAAGTGAGGGATACAGGTTCCCGCTGGAACCGGGTTGTATGCCCCCCTATTTGATCTTTAAATGAACCTACGTCATGATAGAGAACTCTGGAAAACATCTGCATCATTACATAATTAATCACATATATTGACCATTTTATGAAAACATAAATAATGTTAAAGTGTATAGAATTATACTGTTGTAGGGATGGACAAGGAAAGGGACCTAAGATAGCACCAAACACAGGAAAACAGCCTTATTTGGTTGCATCCGGATTTAGAGGGCATTGCTTCTGTTGTAATCAATTAATCCCCTGAACCCCAAGTTTTGGTAGTTTTAGAATTTGTACCCAACATGTAAGGGAAGTGGATCAGAAGTTCACAGTCTGTAGAAATTCACAAAAATCAGTTTTTGTTTCTGTTTTTGTTCCTCTGTTCTGGGCAAGTTAACTTTTCAAGGACACCTTGGAAAGGGAGAGCTTTTTTGTCTCTTTTTTTTCTCCCTGCCAGCTGTCACCATGAAGCCCAGTTGGTAACTTTTTTATCTTAGAAATGTAGTCATCTCTGTGAAGCCCCAGCTCAAGGCCAGAGGCTTTGTTCACATATTTTGTGAAAACCTAGTAAGGCGGTGTCAAGCTTAGGGGTGGTGATTTTTCCAGCCAGTGGCCAAGTAGAACAGGGCAACACGAAAAGTGGAAGTTTATCTACATTGAACTCTTTCAGAGGGACTCTTTTGCTGAACGACCTAATGTAAGCCTCGGTGAAGACTTCTGGAGAAGGTTATTTAAGACATATCTATGGACCTGGTACAGAGGGGGAAGACTGGGAAGGCGAGGCTGAGAGCAGCTCCGTGGATCTGAGAATGAGGAAGATGAGATGTAAAAGAATAATGGAAAAGGGGTTTGGGATTTTCCTAGAACAAAACTTGAGCAGTAGAACAGGTAGAGCAGAGGTGAAGATTTGAGTGAGTATTCCAAAAACCCCTGAGGGACTTAAATTTTTAGAAACCTGTTTTCAGTGATGACAAAGCAACTTTAAAGGCCATTTTTATTACATCTTGGATAGGGGTCTGAGGGCTCTTCTCAGCTGGTTTGAGCTTTGGTTTAGCTTCTTAGAGGACTTGGTGGGACCTAGTGCAGGCACAGACAGAAAAAGAGAGGAGTGAGTGAGTGGAGGGGTACCTCGGTACCTGCTACCTCAGCAAGGGGGCAATGGTCTGAGAACTGGCAGAGGTTTGGGTTTTTGACCTAGTAATTGGAGGTGAGAAATCACGTTGCTGAGGTGGGAGTGACAGCAGAGACTCTAGAGCAGAAGACTGAGGGTGAGGAACTATTGGAGAAGCATAGTACAGGATGTGAGTGAAGGAGGGAAAAGGATTCCGCATAGGGGAATTTTCCCCTTTTGAGCACTTGCCGAAGTTAAAAATGTCACGCAGAATTTGAGGATCTAGAGAACCCTCTGGGGGCCATAGCTTTTGGTTGTCTAATTGGTAATATGGCCAATGCTGTGTACTGAATGTGATGAGGAGTTTGGGTTCCACCAGGCAGCCCCGGTATGCTCACATCCCCATGAGTTACACAAGAAGTTGGCTTTTCCCCCACACAGCCATGGCTGTTTGTGGCTTTGATAGTCCGCCGGGCATACATCGTAATCTAGGCTAGCCAACCTGAATCTGGCTCGCGTTTCTGTGCATCCATAATGTTTGTTTCAATTATCTATGGAACGGAAGGGATTTAATGAAACTTTAGTGGGATCCTCTTCATCAGGGTTATCTCAATAGGAAAGACGTATACCAAGCTGAAAAATGTCTGGGTGGAGAGATAGCCACCAGGTCCCTAAGGGGGCTGTATGCGAGATATACCATACTTCTTGTCTAGTAGGATTTGAGATCAGCCTTCACTGCTGAACAGGCTGATGAGGGTTAGGAGTACTGGTGGCCAAGTTGAGAGTCTACAGTCTTGTCCACATAGCGAATACGAAATTTGAAATGGTTACCAGTCTTTTCCAGTTTCCAACCAGAGTCTGGACACAGCGAAGGCTTTAGATGAGAGGCATGGATCCAAAAAGTGATTCTGTCTACTTTTACCACTGTAGGTGTTATAAGTAGCACCTGGTATGTTCCTTTCCAGCGGGGTTCTAGGAATGACACCTGATGTTGTCTTATGTAGACGAAGTCTCTTACTTGATATTGATGTGGAATCCCCTCGTCCCCAGGTTGGTAGGCAGTGGCCAGCTGTTTCCACAGTTATCACTGAGTTCTTTCAATGGCTTTAAGTCTGTCAAGCAAGGGGTGTGGAAGGGATTGTTAGGCCTTAGAGTTGGGGATTAGGTCCCTTACTGGATGATGGGCATCATAGAGAATTTCATAGGGGGTGAGGTTACACAAAGAAACTGATGGAGTATTTCTCGCATGAAACAGTGCATAAGGCAGGAGCATAGTCCAATCTTTTATGCCAGTCTCTAAGCTTAATTTTGTTAAGGTCTCTTTAATGGTTCTATTTATTTTTTCTACCTCTCCTGAGCTCTGGGGTATATAAGCATAATGTAACTTACAATTAATCCACACGTGACTTACCTGGGCCATGAACACAAGTCCATTATCAGACCCTATTACCTTAAACAGACCATATCTTGGAAAAATATCTTCCAGGATCTTCTTGAGAACCATTTGGGCCGTTGTTTTTTTTTTTTTTTTTTTTCTGTGTGTGTGTGTGTGTGTGTGTGTGTGTGTGTGTGTGTGTAAGGCTTCAATCCATCCTGAAAATGTATCTACAAAGACTAGGAGATATTTAAGTCCATACCTTGCTGGCTTAATTTCAGTAATGTCCACTTCCCAGAATTGTCCTGGTCTGGTTCCTCATAGGTGCTTTCCTCTAAGAAACTTGGAAGGGTAAGCATTAAACAATTGACTGACCAAACAGGCTTTTGTTACCGGTTCAGTTTTTTTCTTTCGCTGTGTGTTGGTTAGTGGAAAACTCTGTTCTTAATCCTACAGGAGTGCCTGCAGTTTCTTTGAACCAAGGTGAGTGAGTTGACGTACATTTTTAACTTAGTGTAGGGCTTTCTGTAATTGCAGGCTGAGCTCAGTAAAGTTGAGGCGTTCAGTGTCAGTGTCCTTAGATGTTATGTAAAACTTCCTGTTACTCAGGGGTCCATTGGAATTGGGCATCTCCCCTTAACAGCGGGTATAAAGGAGCAGCTAAGGACGCGAACCCATTTATCCATAACCTGCAAAACCCAGCAATCCCAAGAAACTCTCTTAGTTGTCTGCTGTAAGATGGGGTTGGTATCTGCTCAACGGTTTGTTTTCTGGGCTCAGTGAGCCATCGTTTACCGCCCCTGAGGAAATAGTCATGGAAGATTACTTCTTGCTGGCAAATTGGGCAATTTTGGCAGAAGCTCTATACCCGAGTTGAGCAAGCTCCGATAATAGTGCTTGGGTCCCAGTTCAGTTTTCCTTGGTGTTGGATGCCAGTAGCAGGTGATCCACGTATTGAAGCTGGGTGACTTCGGGGTGTGTAGTTCTGAAATTGTTGAGATCTCTGTGGAGGGCTTAATCAAAGAGAGTGGGGGAGTTTTTGAACCCCTCTGGGAGTCTAGTCCAAGTTAGTTGACTATACTTTCCGGTTTCTGGGTCTACCCACCCAAAAGCAAACAGCAACTGACTATCTTTATGCAGAGGCAAGCAAAAGAAAGCTTCTTTTAAGTCCAGAACAGTATACCATTTCTGCTCAGGGTTCAGAGTGCTAAGCAGTTTGAACAGATTAGGTACTGTGGGGTGAATGTCCTGCACTCTGTTGTTGATCTCTCTTTGGTCTTTAACAGGTTGATAGTCCCCGGTTCCTGGCTTTTTCTTCTAATAACAGGGGAGTGTTCCAGGCCAATTGACAGGGCCTTAGGACCCCTAAGGCCAGATATTTCTGAACATAGGGCCTTATCCCATCTTTAGCTTTTTATGCTTAGAAGATATTATTTGACATTGATTGGGGAGGCTGAGGTTTTTAACTCCACTGTTATTGGAGGTTGTTTCACGGCCAGGCCTAACACAGCAGTTTTTGCCCAGGCATCTGGGTAATCTGTTATCCATTTCTGCGGTAGCTTGCCTGTTTGATCAGTCTTGGGGGGTGTGAAGAGTGGATGTTTATCTTCTACTAATATAGTTACAGCCGTGACTATAGGAGTTTTTACTGAAGGATTTAGAAATTTCTTTTGGGGGCTTTCAGGGTTAAAAGTTATTTTGGCCCAGAGCTTGGTGAGCAGATCTCTGCCCATCAATGGGTGCGGGCATTCTGGGATTACTAGGAAGGAGTGATGGATTTTTCCTTTCCCCAGGTCCATGGTCCTCTTAGTAGTCTAAGCCCGATATTTACTGCCATTAGCCCTTTGAACTACAGACCTTTTATTTGATAGACGGCCCAATGGGGCCCTAAGGGCTGAGTATACTGCTCCTGTATTCATTTCAAAGTTTACTGGGGTCCCCTACTATTCAAAAGTTACCCTGAGCTAGGGGAAGGAATCTGAGCCCCAACTTTCTTAGTCATCCTCCAGAGTCAGAATGGCTGGCTGGCGTGTCTGTCTCTTTATAGGGCACTCTTTGGCCCAGTGTCCTTTTTTTTTACGGTAGGCACATTGATCTGAGGCCAGGGGTGGCCTCTGGCACGGGCCCAGGTATCCCTTCCTGTCACCTTATGTCTTAATTTCTGGCCTCTTTCTTGTTGTGACCAGGATCTAAGTCAATGCCTTAGTCTTTCTTTTGCTTCTCTCATCATCCCTTTGCTCCCTTTCTTTTTCCCTGTTTCTCTTTTATAGTATATTTTTTTGGCTTCTCTGACTAAATCTCTCTTTTAACTTTTTTTTTTTTTTTTAATATCCATGGCAGCTTCCCCAATTAAGGCCATCATGACAGATGCCTTTTGATCTGCTGCCTGAGGATCGAAAGGAGTATATCTCTTATATGCCTCCATAATTCTCTCTAGAAACATAGAGGTAAATTCATCAGGCCTTTTAATAATTTCTCTTACCATGGCCAAATTAGTTGGTCACCTAGCGGCCCCTTGGATACCCGCTATTAGAGCCTGGCAATAATTGGACATATGCTCCCTATCTTCAAAGGTGTTGGGGTCTCAGTTGGGTTGGTTTAAGGGGAAGCCGGCTTTGATTATGTTGGGAAGTTGTGTTGGTCGCCCATCAAGTCCGAGGATATTTTTTTCTAGCTTCCAGGAGGTTTTTCCTCTCATTCCTCTGTCGTGAAGAGAGTCCCTAGGAGTTGTTGGCAGTCATCCCAAGTAGGCAGGTGTGAAAACGTTGGCGAGTTCTCTGAGTTTTTTTAGCCGGGCCAGCTTCCTCTAGGGAAGGAGGGGCTGTGTGTGCCATTGGAAAGTCATCTGGAGGGTACTGGGCCATCCTGGCTTCCTCGAATGGTGGAGAGGCTGAGTAAGCAGCAGGGGAATTACTTACAGGGTTTTGGGGGTTGGGGGACAAGGGCAGAGGATAAGGACGAGTAGAGTCTTGAGACTCAGGGAGAACAGAGGGTGGAGGTTGAGGAGCAGAGAGTTTGAGAGATAGAATCGTAGGGGAAGGAGTAGGAGTGGGTGCAGGGACAAGGAAAGGCTTCACCCATGGAGGAGGAGATTTGCAGAGGTCCTGACAAGTTAAGATATATGGCTATTGATCTGGATGGCTATGTGGCCCCGGCTGAAAGACAATATCTCAGACTTTTCAAATTAGTGCGAAGTAGAAACATCTTTCTAGGGGCCATCCGACTACAAAGGTGGGTTATTCTGAGACACAGAATCTGCCAGGTCTGGTGTTTTAATGAAAAAGAAAGAATCTGAGCCCTTAAGCAGACTTTGGTGCAGTGATTAAGGGTCAGGGACAGAGGCATTGAAGTGCTCTGTCCCATAATGAAATATACACAGACAGTGAAAGCAAAGACACACGACACAGACAAGACAAGACAATAAAGACAGACAATGGACGTCCAATACTGAGACCCGGACTGAGTAGCGGGCAAATCCTGATGGGCTGCCAATTCCAAATCTGAAAGAAAATATCACTGAGTCGAGGAGACTATGGTTCCTCGATTTCCCGAGTCCATCCCACAGGAACATGGCCTGTGGCTCTGTGACATGTGTGTCAGCCACTGTGGGAGAGAGCTCACGCTCTTTACCAATAGCCATTTTGTCAAACCCTAACCTGAATCCTGAAACCAGAAAGAGGGGCCTTATTTACCCCCAGAGGAGCCCATTGGGGGTCTTTCATCTGCAGCTGCCGGATCTCGCTGGGGCCACCAGAAGTAAAGGTCGGGTGAGCGTCGCTGGAAGAGACCACCAAGAGACTGTCTAATGCAACCTCAAAGGGTTTATTGGGAGTCCGGCATGCAAGGGCTCAGAGATCAGTTGAATAGAGCAGAGAGCCCTGAGAACAGCTTAAGAAGTGCTTATATATTTTCCTTGGAGAGGGCAGGGAGGGAAGTTTATTGATGGTTAAGGGCGAGTGGGCGGTTTGCGTGCAAATGGTTGATGGAGTACATTCTGCAGTTTGGCAGTTGGGGGCAGCACATTCTGGGAACAAGAAGAGCAAACAGTTCTCAAGATTTCAACAGTGTTTTATTAAGCATACAGAAAAACAGGACGTGACAAGTACCTATTTTATTAACCTTTCAATATAAGTATGAAAACAGAAATCTAGGTAAGATTTGAAGCCCAGAAGTTCATTTGGTCCTTGATTGGTATACTTAGCTTTGAATTACATTCCGTAGAGATGTCCTAGAATTATGGATATACAATGACACAGGACCTTGTACCTTCTCAGAGGTCAGTTCCAAAACACAGTCTCTAAGGGGAATCACACCAAAATTCAAGACAAGGTGGACCCAATTATCTCTACCAACCGCCACACAAATGCCCACAATTAAAACCAAAACACTCCCAAATGGCACTCATCTTCTTCCAAATAGACACTCATCATAACTTCTGGCAGGAGGATTCCATGAGAGGCGCAGCACAAGACAGTGTCCCAAATAATCTCTTCTTTCCCCTCATTTGCCAAAAGTCAGAGTGGCCTGGACACCCTTTCTGTGAACCAGGAGTGATGAAATATGCCTGCCATTAATACAGCTCTGTTCTTCAATTTGAGGCCTACTGTCTGTGGGGTTTAGAGTCTTTATTTGAATTGGATTCATAAGAAAACCCAAGAACCTATGGGCTAGCATCTGCAGCGCTTTGAAGAACTCAATTGACCCAATGGATCCCTTTTCTCACTTGATGGAGGTCAGGAACCTTACAGAGGAATGCGAGAGACTTCATCAACAATGACTGATTTTTTGGCCATTTTGATGATGGATCCACACATGGGATCTTTTTTTAGACCCATCAGGTGCTGATAATCTAAGCCACAGGCTCACACAGGGCCAAGAGGCTGATTCAGACACATCCCTTTAAAACGCACTTAAGCAAAGAGCCACAGGTGATGCCCATTCATTTCCATTTGAAAACTGTTTTCTTCAGGCTTCACAAAAGTGTGGCCTGAGGCAAAGAACTTCCTGACATTCAGGGCAACAGAACAATAGGTAATCAAAAGGCCCTTTGCAGGGTTTCTCTAATGAGACTTTCCGGGTCACACTGATATCTGACTTTTCTGAGATGCTTGCCATTCTCTTCAGCTATCCAGTACATGTCCATGTCACAGTGGTTGGAGGTGGTACATATCCTGGATGCAAATGCATGAACCTATTCTGCAGAGTGGCTAGATTTCAGGAAGAAAACAGGAACTTAGGAAAATAGCAGGTGTTGCCCATCGATAAGGCAAGCCCTAGTGCATTCATAAATTGGGCAGGATGAATGCTGGGAAGCTTTCTACTTGACAGGAAACATCCATTGATGCATTCTCTTTTCTAATGTCTACAAGCACGGACACTGTGGGATACACAGACATAGAAACACTCGCCTTGTGAAACAACTTACTAGAAACAGTTCACTCCAAACCAAACAAACCGACTTTCCTGCCTATTCTCAGAACATGAGACAAAACCACAGACACACATCTACACCCACAAAGGCACCTCCTTCCCCAAGTAGGTCTCTCACTCTCCAGAGTATCCTCTGACTGCTGGGCCATACTATGTTCCCGCAATATGGCATGTCCTGTCTCAGATCTGGTCTCCTTGTCCAACTTTGTGAAGTGTTCAGGAGCCAGCTGTGAGCCACTACCTGCTTTTTCAGGAAAGGCCCATCTTCAGAGAACTCCTGGCATTTGGCCATCCTCACATCAGTAGGTACCAAGAAAGACTGACTCTGTCCTTGCTAAATTGAAGCAAGTGAGACACTGGGACTGGGACTGAGACTGACTCTCTGTGCCTGGCTTCCTGGATCCCAAGTTCAGAGAGTTCCATTACCAAGGGATTGAGGTGAGGTCTCATCCTTCAGGAACTGAATTAGGTCTCTGCCTTGGCAACCACTTTATCCAAACAGTTGCTTTCAAGCGTACCATGAGAAGGAGGCTTACCCTATTTTCTGTGGCACTTTCACAAATTAGAATGGTATATCAACCATAGGCACCAAGGAACCGCTCTCCATGAAGGCCTGATTTGGTCCATCTTCTTTATATTTGGAAAAGAGCCTTTAGTCCAGGGAGCACTACAGTGAACCTCTGCACTAAAACTATTAGCAAGCACCTGATGGAGGAGGCCTCCATAGGTAAGTGGCTCCTTTATAACATCTGATATCCAGTTAAGGGAGATCTCTTCTGATGACAGAGATGTGGCACGGGGAGGCTCACATATACTTCTGTGCAGAACAGTAACGAGAATCATTCTGTCCTCTGTTCTGTTCTGTAGGGAATTCCTCTGGAACTGTAGAGAGGTGCCGATGAGCACGCACGCGCTCCTACCCTGGAGCTTTAGCAAGATGTTGCACTGTTCCCCTGTTTCTGTGTTTAGCCACCGGGTTTCTGTTTATTTGTGTTCTGTGTTCTATTTTTTGTTTTTTTGTTTGTTTGTTTTTGTTCGTTTTGTTGTGTGATTTTGGTGGTAAAAACTTAAGTATATTGGACATGAAAATCAGAAATAAAGAGAGTAAGCCTGACACCCCTTTGGACTGTGTTTTAAGGAACTGCAATGAACTTTATCCCCCTTTGCGAAGCAGGATGATAGAAGCCCCTAGCTGGCTGCCTGGAGCACACCCATTGCAGAGGGAAATGCCTGCTGGGGACCTAAGAACAGAGTATCTCCCAGGTTAACAAGTGAAACTCCTTTAAAACTCCTTGTCCCTCCAGATAAAGAGAGTCACAACTTTGGCAGAGCCCCCTGTGTTTCTCCTTTGTTAGCCAAGCAATAAACCTCCTTTTTTCTTTTTCTCAAAACCCAGTCCTCATTATTAAATTGGTATTAATTGGCTTCAAGGTCAGGAACCAAACTTTAAGTTACAAATCTTGTACCCCCCCTCCGCCCCGGAACTTTGTGAGACCTATCTACTGAAATGTTAGGAGATAGAGCATGCTTGGTGTGGAACTGAATCAGAGGAGCTAATCCTGTATGTAAAAGGAGAAACTGAGGGACTCCCAGCAGCTGCCAAAGCCCTGTTGATTCAGGGAATTACCTCCTTCCTTCCCTGCACTGTAAGGATTATGCCACCTCTGTCTTGTTAAAAAAAAGAGAAAAAGAAAAAGGGGACACTAAATGCAGTAAAATCACCATGGAGACACTTTATTTTACATTTCAGGTTGCCCCTCTGTGAAAACATCTGGTCCCCTTGTGGGGACAGCTATGGTCCCACTGGTGTACGAGATTTTTCTCTTATCTGCTCTGGTTTAAAGGGTTCTCTCTGACAGCCATAGTCTGGACCTCCTTTTGGTCTGTATTGTGTCTTTGTTTCTGGCCCTTTAAGGCATGTGCAATAATGTGTTGATATTATAAATTGTTTTTTGGGAATGATCTTAGCTGAATGTGTGTCGAAAGGATGATGTTTTATTTTAACAATCTGGTATCTGAATGGGTTTTTGAAGCATTGCACAATCTTGCAGTTAAAAGTCGGGTTTAGGTAATTGTTTAGTTTATGATTTCAGATAATTCATGCCAGAGAACTTAAATACTTACAATGGATAACTGAAGAACTCTACTTCCAAGTTGGCAAGAAACTTCCCAATCATACAGTCTTTTTTTTTCACCAATTTTGAATTGGGTAGCCTGGGAAAATGTCACTGTGTGTACCAGTGCATTAATTTGGACATGGATAGTAAATCATAGTATGGTGTCTGTTGACCAAACAAGATGTAAAGATATAAAATTTTGTGAATTGTATCTTAAACTTGTATCATAATTTTCAACATCCGAACCTGAAAATTATGGTTAAAATGCCTTAGTCTTGAGATGTCTGTTCAGAATAGCAGTTTTTTTCCTGCTCCTTCCAGACCTCAGCCATGACTTATGTTGAAATGCAAATGAAAGAAGCCTGCAAGCTTTGTAGGAGACTGATTTGAGATCTAAGGGAAAAAAAGGTAAATTGTATGGTATTTTCTAATTACTGGCAAGTCATTTTTTCTAGGACTCTTATTTTTTTCTGAGATACTTTATGTTTTTTGACCTCATGATTTTGAGCATACAGACCTAGGTTAATGTTTTTCTGATCAGTTCTATCTTTGACCAACTGTGGACTTCTTGAAACATTGCAATAAAGATTTCACCTGCGAAATGCTACGAGGCCTTTACTATTATTATGTGTGCACAATTTTGTTATGTGTTGTATGTCTATATATACATATGTCCGTATATCATATATATGATACATAAATTAACATATATAAGGAGCGCTCATAAAAAAAAGCGCTCATAAAAACAAATTTTAAAAAGTGGATCCAAAGATCTTTAATTCACGTGATTTAAATGTTTCAATTTAAATTGGATAAAGAGATAAAAACAAATGTCTTTAAATTTAAGCTTACAAAGTTTTCTAGGTGTTCAAACATCTAACAAAATATTAACATCTACAAAATGTCTAATATGCCTTGGCTCTAGTACCTTTCCTTCAACATAAAAATGGTTTACACTGTTCAATACGTTTCTCTAACTTTTTGATAAATAAGTAAAGTAAATTTGATATGGGATTACTCATTCATGAGTACTTTAGTTAGATATCTGATTGATTTACTAAGATCTGTATTTTTTTTTAATAAACTCTGTATAAGATTGTAAAAATCAGTCATGTGTTAATGAGGCAAAAATTTCTTAAAACATAAGTTTACCCATAACATTGACTTTATTAAGATTTATGTTTTCTAGAGCAAGCAACCATAAAAATTAAACAACTGATTAAATAAGAACTGTTATTTTAGAGCACTGTACTGCCATTTCTTTAAAAGCCAAACTTGATTAATGTAGAAACATAAATGTAATTGTTATGCTATTAATGTTTTCATATCTTACATGTATGCAAGTCTGTAAGGTAGAAACCTTAAAAGAGCATTATATCAAGCTGGTGCTCTGAAGTTGTGTGGTAAAAAATATATTGTGGATTTATTTACCTGTTATCAATAAGATATGTAAATTTTTATGTTACTTTTTACATTGGGGAACAATTTAAATGTATTTTTAAGTTAATTAGAGCCTAATCTTTGTAAAGGTTAAAAACTTTCAGCATTTCTTTAATTCATGTTTTAAATGTGATATCATATGGTGTTAGCTAATGTTCATGTTACCTCAAACAATTTATGTAAACTTTGTCAAAAGATATTTAAAAATAAAGATCAGCTTTAGAATTAAAATACTTAAGATTTATAAAGAGCCCTGCCTTACCTGAGATAAGGCTGCGTGTCCCATCTTACTACATGTGAGAATGACTATGAAACATGTAGGTCAGATAATATTTCTTTAAAGTTATGTTAAAAAGTTTTTTTTTTATTGTCAATATTACTAGGATCTCAAACAGGGGATATAATGTATAACTCAGCCAAAAAATTCAGGGAAGATATTACACGAACTAAGTATTTTTACTTTTGTTAGTTTTAGTTTGAAATTTTCTTATAAGTGATCTAAAGATTCCCTGTTAGTGTTTTACAAATGTGTTGCTTTAAGAACACAACATGGGTTTATTCAAGATAATAAGTCATCAACTACAATACAGACAGAATAATACAGATCCCAATTAATAAAAAGGTAATTATAAAGTTATAGACATTAAAGCCCAGTACTCTTAATATAAGGCTGTTAAAATTTATTTGCTGGATGTTTAAGATTAGGATTTAAAATTAATGTTAAATGAAAAGGGCCAAGATAACCAATATTTGGCTCTTGCCCTCTGAGTCAGTCTGAATCCAGGGAACAGGGGACTTCTCTAAAGAGCTTTGCAACTCTGAGCCACATAACCTCCTGATCAGGGAGATTAATGAGACCACTGGAGAACAGAAAGCCAATCAGTGCATTTGTTACAAAGAGGAGAGTCATCAGAGAAAGGAGACATCCCTGATGCTTCTGAGGGAAGCCAAATGGTCAAGCAAGACCTGGACCCACCTAGCGCAAATGGCACTAGCAGAACTGAGAATCTCCTCTCAAGTTTCCCCAGAATTGATTCCCACAAAAGCTCAGCTGACTGTTAACAATAGATAGAAACAAAAGTCAGTTTGACTGCTTCATATTAAACACTTAGCAAAGGCAGTTAAGACCAAAATACAGCCACTCCTGGGCATATTAAAAAATAATAATAATAATAATAATAATAATAATAATAATAATAATAATAATAAAATTTTAAGGTATGCACTTTATCTTATCCTCCCAAAACAAGTAAGACTGGAGGCTACAAAGAAGGATTCTCACACAGGAATGCCTAATACTTATAAAAAGAGACTATCAAGAAGAGCTGCCATAGGCAGAAGTTTTCAGTTTAAGACCTACAGATATTCCTAACCTACAAAGGTAGGCTTGGTGTTTGCTAGTACGATTATCCAGCCCTGAGTAACAGAATTAAAGGTTTCTCTATTAGACGCAGAGGTCATACTAGTAAAAGGATTTTACAAGATCAGATGACATTAAATTATTAAACTGTGTCTTATTTGAGGGCCAACTGTAACACTTAAAGTTAAATATTAAGTTGACAGTCCTGATAACTGGGGATATTAAAGACTGGTGAGGGAATTTCTATACAGTGACATGTTCTAGCTCTGCAACATTTATCCAGTACTCATGGTTTTTGTTTCACTCATAGAAGAACCCATTCACAGATGACTTTACAACCTGTTCTTCCCCAACCTGACTTCAAACCGAACTGACTTCTAAAAGGCAACTCATGTCTCTCAACTGACTTCTA
Organism: Callospermophilus lateralis; assembly: GCF_048772815.1. Classification (NCBI taxonomy): domain Eukaryota; kingdom Metazoa; phylum Chordata; class Mammalia; order Rodentia; family Sciuridae; genus Callospermophilus; species Callospermophilus lateralis. The sequence continues at coordinate 2,098,965 of NW_027513087.1, forward strand.
ATAGGCAACTCATGTCCCTCACGCCGAGCCCACTCACGTCACCCTGTCTCAGGACAGAAGAAGAAAAAATTAGTGATGCCACTCTTCTTACAACAATGGAGAGAAAGATAAATAGACTATCAATATAAGTAATTAAGAAGGGTAAAATCAGCGAGATCGGTTTTGGGTGAGTTCTAAAAATTTGGAGACTCTTACCTGAGGGATTAAAATTTCCTCAGTGCTCTTCCCATAATCTATCAAAGATTTGAAAGGGACACAGAGAAAAGGGGGGAGTTGTAGACCCAACCTGATCTTTTATTAAAATTGGGAGCCATCATGCCACAAAGCCATGAAAAGATAATTTTGGCTTTACCAATAATTACTTCAAATTCTGAACCTGCGTGGAATGCCTGCCCGCGCCTTGAACTCACACATGCCTGGCTCTCTGACCAGATAGCAGCCCTCTCTGAAACTTAGTGACACATCATAAATATTTGCCTTCTCTGGCAAGACAACAACCCTCTCTGAGGCTCTAATGGTCCTCATGAATTCTCATGTAGGGACAGCAAAAAAATTGTAAACTACCTTTAGTGTGATGTTTATCAGAGTTCTGTTATCTGTAACCCCCCTTTTGTGTAACTTTCTGGGCTATAAAGCTGGGCTGTAGGAAAGCTGGGGTTGCTGTCTTGTTCCCTTCGTTTTGGGAGGGAGAGGCAGCATGGCCGGTGGAAATAATAAGCTTAATTTTATTTGATTTTAATTTGAGTCAGTGGTCTTTTCTAGCGTCCTGGTCTAACAGGTAAACACTCCAAAAACATGGAGCTCTGCCGGCCTAAAGACTTCTTGAGAAACTTCCTCTGAGTTTGGGCACTTGAAATATATGTTGTTGCAAAGAGATTTAGCTTCCTTTCTAGTGACACCATAAAAGCTGGGTCTGCATCTACGTGACCTGGAGGACATGGTTTCTTGTATTCTAATGAACATGAGGCAGCAGTGCTGAATATTCTATTTGTAGGTAAACTGTGGCCACTTGGTGCTAAGTGTCTCCCCGTGTGAACTGTGAAGCCATTTGGTAATCCTCCACTTTTCGTGGTGTTTCTTGCTGCTGCACTGGGAGTTTGGTATTTGCTTCATGAAATACAATGAGTTCAACTGGGACCCAGTATTAGAGGGAGTTCTGTCACTTGTGGTGGGTCAGGGTCTGCAGGAGAAAGCAACAACCAGGCTTCTATCTCACAAAGCTTGCCCCTTTGTCCATAGAAATCTGACTCTGAACTTTGCCCGGAAACCTCTTCATATAACAAGAAGGGTCTGCTGGCTGCACCATATCAGTCACAAGCCATTTTGAAGGCAATGGAAAATCCTCCTGGCCACACCACAGCTGTATTATCACACACCTGCCCACCACTGCAAAAGGCCTACTACTCAGCAGGGTCCAACTTACTGGCATCTTTGTTCTACACCATTTTCATGAAATACCGTCAATCATGGCATTCTCTTGTACACTCATGACCAGGAAAAAAGACAACCAAAGGTTCTCCAGTGCCACCTGGTTAAGGGAATTTAAAAAATTTTATTGTATTTATCTAGCCATTTTTCATGGATGAAGTTGGAGGCACTGTGGGTTTCAGTTCAGTAGTGAGACACTACCTGCTTTCTCAGGAAAGACCCCTCTTCAGAGCTCTCCTGGAATTTGGCCATCCTCACATCAGTAGTTACCAAGAAAGACCGATTCTGTCCTTGGTAAATCCAAACATGTGTGGCCACTGGGACTGTGACTGGGAATGCCTCTGGGTGCCTGGCATCCTGGATCCCAAGTTCAGAGAGTTCCATCACCAAGAAAATGATATAGGTCACTTCCTTCAGGAACTGAATGAGGTCACTGCCTTGGCAACCTCTTTGTCCTAACAGTTGCTTCCAAGTGTCCCAATAGATGGAGGCTGCCCCTACTTCCTGTGACACTTTCACAAGTAAGAATGGTATATCAAACATAGGCACCCGTGAACAGCCCTCCACACAGGCCTGGTTTGGTCCATCTTCTCTACATTAAGAAGAGATAGACTGCTTCAGACACACACCTTCATCCTGACCTGTTTTTTTTTTTTTTTTGTCATGAAAGATGACTTTTGCTCTCTCAGGTCCTTCATAGCTTTCTATATCTTCCCCAGGGTTCACTTCTGCATGGACCTTTGAGGTTCTCAGCAGGTGGAAGATCTCTTACATTTCTATATAAGTCCAACTCTGTCCTTGCTTTTCTGTAAAGTTAGATTGAGGAAACAAAGTATGGTTAGGGTTAATAACATGTTTGATTTGGGTTAGGAATCATTCTGCTGCATGAATAATGGTATTGGGAATCTGCAATATTTATAAGTATATATAGAGGTGAAATATATGTATGAAAACACAAATCTAGGTAAGATTTGAAGCCCAAAAGGGCATTGGATCCTTGATTGGGATACTTCACTCGGAATTATGTTGTGCACATGTGTCTCAGATAAATCTATACATAATGGCATAGGACCTTGTACCTTGGATAATTGAATGTCGAAGAGAACATCCAGTCAAAAAAGGATACTTGGTAGGATTAGGAAGATAGTTGGTAGGATTAGAAAAAAGAGTGAGTATAGGATTTGGACAAAAAGTTCTTTAGCAATAGGGTTTCAGGTAGACAGAAAATGTAAATGTCAGCACATGTGAAGAGTCAGTCACAATGATGAACTGGGGAAAATATGTAGGAAAGCAGATATCATTAGAGACATTAGGAAATCAGGCAAATGATGAAGTGATTGATAGGATTAGACATTTTCAACAGGCTTGAGGTTGAATACATAATCTTTGGAAGAAACAAATATGTAGTCACCAATAGGATTGACATTTGAGAGCATTAGGCAACCTGGACATGGGTGATTTTCATAATCCATACTCACATTCCATTTAGGCTTTGGTACAATTGTAAGTGTGACTTTGCATTTTGTTGACAGAATATATATGTAGATCAGGTGACATGAGTCTTTCTTGCACCATTTCTGGGAGCAATATTTAGAAGAGATATAAATTAGTATTGGGGGCACAAATAGGTGTACCATGTGTGAATATATAATATAACTGATTCCAACTTTAGAAATTGGAATAAATTGATATCTGAAAATACACAGGAAATGTTATATTGACATACATACATTCATTCCAACCAGTTATACATCTAATGGTAATATTAGGGTTGTGGTTTATCATAAAGTGTGTGTGAGTTTTGCTTCAAAATTGATTATGGAAATCAAAAATAATGTGTTTGGAAATAACCAGTCAAAAGCAAGGAGGAATACATGTGTACTGAAGCAGGAAGTGATTGAATGTGTTTCAAATGTCTTTAAATTTGTGAACTTGTGGATGAAATGTATATACTATGATGTACAAAAACTGAAGAAATAGTAATGTACCAGTGTTAAATAAAAATGAACGTCAAAATAAACATCATGTCCCTTTGGAATCTACTTGCATTGATGTTAAATTGGGTCAGTTACAGTAGAAATATAAGGATTTGTTTGCACCATTCAGTGAAGTGAGTTTTCAGTACTAGAAAACAAATATGTATTTCAGGTGGATGAATATTTCTGAAAATAATCGTATGAAAATTTGATTATAAAACCACATACATGAGCATGAGTGAATTATTTAGGGAGTGTATAATAGGACACATATATTTTATATTTGGAAAAATCTAGAGAATATATATATATATATATATATATATATATATATATATATATATATATCACAGAGAAACATTAGAAAGTAGCAATATATATGCCAATCAAAATTCATTGTGAAATATATATCATCCACCGATCCAAAAATATTAATTTTACTGAACATGGATTTATGTATAATGTTGTTCAACTAAAAATCTCACTCATAGTTTGAATTTTCAGTTCCAAAAGCGTTTAGGAGGGGTGATCTCTTCTCATACTTTGTTTCTGCTAAGTTAGCCACCTCACAAAAATGTACGTGTGATACCAGGTATGATTTTATATGTGCATATAAAAATACATGTGCTGAATTGGCTACAGAAAAAAGGATACAGAAATTCACATATGTGTTAACTTTAAAAACACATGGAGTACTATTTCAACAAACAATTGACAAGATTTATAACTCCTACACTATATCATGCAAAAGGCAAGACCAACTATACACCATGCCTCCTCTGAACTGCTTGTATTAATATTATGTTTGGGTTATTTGTCTCCATCATATTAGGATTAGTAGTCAGAGTCTATTAGGGTATGGGTTACTGACAGGGATTCAGTATTTCGAATGGAAAATTGGAAAATGAATCCAATGTGTATGTAAATATGTGCTACACAAAAATCTTCCCACTCTCATCCAGAACAATACCTTGACAACACCTTCACCCCATTTAAGACACAATTAGAGGAGAAGAGTTAGAAAATCCATGAATACATATCTGGAATGGAATGCGATCAGGAGTTCACAACCTTGGAAGTGTTAGAGGAGTTTCCAAAAGTAAGGGACAGGGTAAACACTTCAAAAACATGGAGGTCTGTTGTCCTAGAGACTTCTTGAGATACTGCCTGTGAGGTTGGGCACTTGAAATATATGTTGTTGTCACGTGCTTTAGCTTCCTTTCTAGTGAAACCATAAACCTGGGTCTGCATCTATGTGACCTGGAGGACATGGTTTCTTATTTTCCAATGAACATGAGACACCAGTGCTGAATTCTCCCTTTGAAGGTAAACAGTGGCCCCTTGGGGCTAAATGTCTCTAGTGTGGACTATGAAGCCATATGGTCATCCTCTATTTTCGTGGTGTTTCTTGGTGCTGCACTGGAAGTTTGGTATTTGCTTCATGAAATACAAGGAGTTCAACGGGGACACAGTGCGTGAGGGATTTCTGTCACATGTGGTGGGTCAGGGTCTGTAGGAGAATACAAGAACCAGGCTTCTATTCCACATAGCTTGCCCTCTTGAACATAGCAACCTGATTCTGAACAATGTCCTGAATCCTCTCCATGTAACAAGATGCCTTTACATATAAGGGTCTGCTGGCTTCACCATGTCAGTCACAAGCCATTTGGAAACCAATGGCAGATCCACATGGTCCCACCACTGATGTTTTATCACACACATGCCCACCTTTGCTCTTGGCCCACTAATCAGCAGGATCCAACTTTCTGGCATCTCTGTTAAACACCATTTTCATAAAAACCAGTCAATCAAGGCACTGTCTGGTATACTCATTGTTGGGAAAAGTATAAACGGCAGCCATACCCCAGAAAAAAAAACCCAACATGGAGCCTAAGCACTTCTTCTTCCTACATTCTTCTTTTCTGCAGTGGTGCGAAATGTTCCCGCCCGTGTGAACTCTTCTGCTGGCGCCAATTTCAAATCTTGCTGGCCGGGAATCTTAGCCCCAATAAGAACTAATTCCTGGGCTCCGGAGCTGATATCTGAAAGAACTTGCCAATAAACGGATTGCCTGCCATTTATCTAAGCCCTCCCATCTCCTCCTTAGTTCTATATAAGCACACAGCTTTTTGCAATAAAATTGGAATTCTCCCGGTGAAGTGCCTTTGCGTGGGGAGTTCTTTCATTCTGGTGCCCCGTGTGAGGATATGGGTGAGCTCTTTCCAACAAGAGCCCCGTCCACTGCTCCACCGTGGCACTCTGCCCTGGTCTGCTCTTTTCAGACGCAGGCTTCCTGCACTCACCACTGATTTGTTGTATGTAAGCCTCCCCTGACCCTGGCTCGCCAACTCCCTTCGGGCTACCGCTGGCTTTGTGACCATGATCGTCTGTCACTCTCTAGACGCCTGGTAGGGGGGAGGGAATTCCTCCCACTAAGACCTTTACTGGTTGCAGTGGACCCTCTGGTGATCCGTTTCCCTTTGGGGTGTGAGGCTTCTGAGTTTACATGAGAGCCTCTGTGGTTTTTCCTCCTCTGCTCCTGCTGCCGCTGCTGGCTAGAGTTGCTGTTTCCTGCGGGCCTGCTGTGTCTGGCTGAAGCTGCCTCTCTGCTCGGGGAAAACTGAACTCCCATCCTGGAACTGCATTCTGCTGGAGCCGGAGTTCTGTTTTCATTACTTACTTCTTCTGCTGCGTTCGAAAACTTTCCTGATGTCAGGTTGCCCGTGGCTCCGAACCCATTGGGTCTCACAGATCGCACTTCACTGGTGACGATCAGGTAGTGCCCTCTGTATTTCCTCATGATGGCTGGTCATTTTGGGGATGCCCACCTGACCCCCATTCGCCCTGAGCGCTTCCCAGAGTCCGTTCCAGGCCGGGTTTTCTCTTTGTCTCTCTTGCTTACACTTATCTCTCTCTCTCTCTCTCTCTCTCTCTCTCTCTCTCTCTCTCTCTCTCTTCCATCTCTCCCTGTGACTGTTGGCACCTCTTTATCTGTACCTGAAACCTCACCTCTCAAAAGTTTAATAAAAAATCTGGCCACACTCTCCCTCACACCAGACATCAAGCCCAAACTTCTAATCAAATTCTGTACCCAAGATTGGCCTACATATCCACTGGATAATGGCAATCATTGGCCTCCAGAAGGCTCCTTAGATCCAAACCTCCTCTTGGACCTTTTTAATTACTGCCAGCATCTGAAAAAGTGGAGTGAGATTCCCTGTATTGAATGTTTTAGCCTTCTCGCACAGCACCCTGTCTCTGCTCCTCCTGCCCTCCCTCTCAGGTCCTTCTTGCTTGCAAACCCCTCTCTTCCCCTAGTTCTACTCCTGACTTCGCAGATTCTTCCTCATTCGACCCAGCAGATCAACCCCCACCTTATCCCCCAGCCCCAACTGACCCTTCTCTCCCGCTATACCCTCCTCTTCCTCTGCCTGATTCCACGGATCCTCAACCTTCCATTTCATCCCCCTCCCTTCCCCACTCTTCTGCCTGCTCCACCTCCTCCTCTTCCACAGAGACATTCCATTCCCCTCCCTCTCCTTCCTGTCCACCGCCTGCCTCTTTCAGTCCTCCTGTTACCAGGTCTAAGGGACTCCTTCCCACCCCCAAGACAATCGCACCCCTTTGTGAGGTAGCTGGTCCCAAGGGTGTCATCAGAGTCCACGTGCCCTTCTCCATGTCGGACATTACTCAGCTAGAGAGGAAGTTAGGCTCTTTCACCACTGACCCCACCACTTACATTCGGGAGTTTCAATGGGTACTGCAAGCATATAGCCTCACTCATCATGACATCTACATGCTCTTGTCCAATAAACTTCTCCCCAAGGAAAGGCAATGGTTCTGGGAGCTAGCCCAAGCCTATGCTGATGAAAATCATAGGACCAATCATAACCACCCACAGGCCCTCATGCTGTCCCAGAGCAGGATCCCCTATGGGCTTACAGTCTAGTGACCTTTTTACATCCTGCCTCTTGGCGGGACTGAAAAAGGCCACCCGCAAGGCTGTTAACTTTCAAAAGATGCAGGAGGTCATTCAAAGGAAGGAGGAAACACCTTCAGAATTCCTGGATAGACTAACCAAGTCCCTTCAGCAGTACACAAACCTCGACCCAGAAACCCCTGATGGCCGTCATGTCTTAATGACATATATTCTGGCCCAAAGCTACCCTTACATTAAAGCCAAGCTTAAAAAGTTTGAACAGGGCCCTGCTACTCCTCAGACCAAAATCCTCGCTGTCACTTTCAAGGTTTTTCATGGTAGAGAGGATGAAAGTGAATTCCGTAGGCAGAGGGCTGAAAATGCCAAATTCCAAATGTTGGCCCAGCTCATTCAGAGAAGGCCATCACCATGCCGTCCCAATATGACCCCCCCTGGAGCTTGCTTCAAATGAGGTAAGGAGGGACATTGGACAAGGAATTGTTCTTCGCCGAGGACACCCTACAACCCCTGCGCAAAATGCCATCAAAGTGGACACTGGGGGGCAGACTGCCCAACAACCCAGAAGGGAGGTTGGTCTGCTGCCCAGCAACCCCAGCCTCACCTGGGCTTGGCAGAGGAGGATTGATGGAGTCCTGGGCCTTCCCTCCAGACTATTACCATCAAGAATCAAGAGCCTAGGATCACCTTCCTGGTGGATGGACGCTTCATTAACTTCCTCTTGGATACTGGTGCCGCTTTTTCGATTTTGAGGGAGTATTAGGGTCCTACCACACCCTCAAAAACTCCTATTGTCAGGGTAGGAGGTAAAAAGATTTTTCCTCAAACCCCCCCCAATCATGTTATATGCAGCGATCCCTTTTGTCCTTCACTCACTCCTTTCTTGTTATGAGCCATTGCCCCATTCCCTTTCTGGGAAGGGACATACTCTCACTATTAAAAGTCACCATTCACTTATCACCCCACACCTCTCCTACCTCTCATTTCCTCATGATATTCCTAGGGGCAGATACACCTCCTTCATGCACTCTCCCACGACTATCTAAACCATTTAACCCTGAGGTTTGGGACACAATTACACCCTTTATGGCTAAATGCAGTCCTATTCATATTGTCTTACGGGACCCTTCAAGATATGTTAGTCAACCACAATATCCACTCACAACCACATTCCTCCTTGGATTAGAACCCATCATCCAGGATTTATTATGAAAGGGGTATCTTAGGCCTACACACTCTCCTTTCAACACACCCATTCTGGCAGTTAAGAAACCTAACGTGTCCTACAGGCTGGTTCAAGAACTTCGCCTTGTCAACTCCTCTGTGGACCCCATCCACCCGCTAGTGCCCAACCCTTACACCCTCCTCTCTCAGATCCATGCCACTACTACTCACTTCTCAGTCCTAGATTTAAAAGATGCATTCTTTTCTATTCCCTTGTTCTCAGAATCTCAGGATATCTTTGCTTTTTCATGGACTGACTCTCACACCCGCCATTCTCATCAGCTTACCTGGACTGTCCTCCCACAGGGATTCAGGGATAGCCCCCATCTCTTTGGCCAATTTCTTGCCCAGGACTTCACATCCTTTCACCTGACCTGTCCTGACTCTACACTACTTCAATATGTCTATGACCTTCTTCTATGTAGTCTTTCTGGGAACACTCTCAATCCCACACCGCTCAGCTTCATAAATTCCTAGAAGACAAGGGATATAGGGAGTCTCCCCACAAGGCCCAGGTTTCCCAGTCTTCGGTCACCTATCTTGGTTTTTGCCTTACACCCGGGAAAAAGGAAATAACACTGGATAGGAGGCAACTCCTCTGTGATCTTTCAGTGCCCTATACGAAAGCCAAAATACTATCATTCCTAGGATTAGCAGGTTATTTTAGGGCCTGGATCCCAAATTATTCTCTTCTCTCCAAACCCCTGTATGACCTAGCAAAGGGAACCCCTAGTGAATCTCTTGCCTCCTTTCCCATCTACCACTTCCGCAGGCTTCAGCAACTCCTCTTAAAGGCACCTGCCCTTCACCTTCCAGATCTTTCAAGAACATTTCATCTATATGTCCATGAAAAAGGGGGGCAAGCACTTGGGGTCTTAGGTCAAAACTATGGGCGTACATTTGCACCTGTGTCATATTTGTCCAAGCAACTAGACCCTACCATCCGTGGGTGGGCCCCTTGCTTAAGAGCTCTGGCTACTGGACAAATTTTACACAAAGAAGCCTCTAAGCTGACTTTTGGGGCCCCTTGAACTATCCACTCCCCACATCACTTGAAGGATCTTTTAGCTTAAAAGGGCCTTCAAACTCTCCCTACATCCAGATTTCTGTCGCCCCTCACTTCCTTTCTGGAAAACCCTAATATTATTTTCCTCCCCTGCTCTGCACTGAACCCTGCCTCACTGCTCCCAATGACTCCCATGTCTCACATACCAACTCATATTTGCTTGGAAACCTTAGATGATTTTCACCCCTGTCATTCTTCCATTTCTGAGAGACCACTCAGCAAGCCTGACCTTATCTGGTTTACTGACAGCAGTTCCTTTAGGGAGAACGGAACTCATTACTCTGGATACGCTGTATTTTCAGCCACTGAGATTATAGAGGCCAAAGTTTTGCCTTCAGGAACTACAGACAAGTAGGCTGAACTTATAGCATCCACTCGTGCCTGCCTTCTAGCACAAGGCAAATCCCTCACCCTCTAAACTGATTCAAAATATGTCTTCCATATCTTATTATCCCATGCTGATATTTGAAAGCAGCGAGGCCTACTTACCACCAAAGGTAATGCGATCACTAATTCAGCTTTTATAACCAATCTAATAGAGGCCACTTACCCACCCAGTTGGGAGTTGTCCATTGTAGGTCCCATCAGAAGGACGGCTTTCTTATCACTGAGGGCAATGCCAAAGCTGACCAGGCGACATGAATGGCTGCTACCACTTTCAATTATGGCCTCCATAGGGGACATATAATGGCCACTTTAGACAGCTCATCTGAAGCCCCTACGTCTTTCAGTAAGAACAAGCATCTATTCAAGTTCCTTCATACTCTATTCCTTTCCAATTCTCAGTCTTTGACCCTCTTTTTACAGAGTTTCTTTTCCCTCACCCCCTCTGACAAGCCATGCTACAGAATATAGCCTCTAATTGTCAGATCTGTCAGCGGACCAACCCTCATACTCCTTTAACGCCCAAACCTTTCCCTTTCCACCAAGCCCGGGGACACATTCCCTCTGCTGACTGGCAGGTAGACTTCACCAACATGCCCACAGTATGGCACACTAAATACCTCCTTGTCTTTGTGGACACTTTCTCTGGTTGGGTTGAGGCATTTCCCACTTCCAATAAAAAGGCTTCCACTGTAGCTTCAATCTTACTGACAGACATCATCCCCAGGTTTGGTATGCCCACTTCCCTACAATATGACAATGGCCCTGAGTTTACTTCTAGGATCACACAAAAGGTCTCTCAAGCCCTCTCCTTCAAGTGGCATTTCAACTGTCCATTTTTCCCCCAGGCTTCAGGGAAAGTGGAAAGGGTAAATCGTACTCTAAAGGAAGTCCTTACCAAATTGACAATGGAATTAAACATAGACTGGTTCAAACTCCTTCCCTTGGCTTTGCTTCGAATCAGAGCTCTCCCTAAGAAACCATCTTTACTGTCTCCTTTTGAGATAATGTATGGAAGACCTCTTATAACCCCTGGGTTGGTCATTTCACAAGGACCTCTCACCCGAGATTTGTGTTTGCCTCTCTTGCTCCATCTCCGCTCGGAACTCTGGAAATATCAGGACTGGCTTCTTCCGGACCCAGTCTCCTCTCCAAACACTCCTCCCTTAACACCTGTTAGTCTAGTCTATTATAATACCCCAGAGGAGAAAGGGACTCTTGCCGCAAAATGGGAAGGCCCCTATCCTGTCATTCTCTTTACCCTTACCGCCGCCAAACTCTCCTTACCAGACAACTGTCTCACTCCCTGGATTCACATGTCTAGGTTGAAGCCACATCACCAGGAGGCCCCACCTGCTGAAGACAGGGCCACCCCAGAGGAACTCCAAGAATCACCTACTGAACCTCCCCTTTACTCCTGCTCTCCACACCCATCTCACCCATTTTAGTTGTGGCTCACACGGTTTTCCTTGCAGCCCAATTCCTCTTAAAGAAGGCACAATGAGCTCTCCCAACACCCTAGTCTTCTCTAACTGCTTGTTTTTTGTGCTCTGCTTATTTTCTGTGCTCTGTCAGGACTGGTCTTTACCCTCCTCACCTACCATGCATTTATTCACTTTTCGGGAACGATACTCAGAACATGGCATGCAGAAGGTCTGCGCAGTGGATGCAACTACTTGCTTCATCCACAGCTGCACCTCTATTTCCCTAAAATTGTCACCTTCAAGGACCTTCATCCCTGGTAGCTGGAACTGGCCTTTCATTTGCTTCCTTTTTGATCAAACAAAAGACTATTGTCATTGGTGGCCTGAGATATATAATGGGTGCCCCTATTGGTCATGCATGTTCCATGATGAACGTGGTAGCTATTCTTACCACTCATTTGGTTACCCTGAAGGGTGGACTTCTAGTTACATAAAGTGGCATAAAGGCTCTTCATCCAGTAACAATGGATGGTATACTTTAGATAAACCTGACCCCAAGGCCAAACGTTGGGGCTATGTTGAGTTTGCTGTCTATGCTCGGACAACCTCAGTCAGACCCACAGGGTGGATGACTATTGGCCGCACCCTGATTACGCAACCTAAGGCAACCATCCAGGTAGTCGAACACATTAAGGACTCAGAATCAAAACTTCGAGATCATATCCATAGCTCATCCAAAGAGGATTCAGAGCCTTCAACCCTCTCAGGTCCCCCTCCCACATGGCTCAATTTGCTACACCAAACTTTTTGATTATTAAACTCCACCCCTCTTTCTGTGCCTACTTCTCAGTGCTTTCTCTGTGCTTCACTTAGTCGTCCACTTCTAGCAGCAGTCCCATTAGCGGCAGGAAATATTCCAGCAAAACCCTACAATTTCTCTAAAAAGGACAACCCCTACATGTGACACGTATCCCACTGTGGGAAAGTTATTCCACCAATACTTTATTTCCTTTCATCTGTTTCCACCTGCCAATAATGAATCCTTTACCCATTTGTTCCTTGAGCTACAGCACCCCATAGAGCCCTGTGTTTATGCAACCTGGACATTTCCTCTGGTGTAATGGTTCTTTAAGTACCTCAACCATCAATGTCTCTGGCGCCTGTTTCTTGGTTACTGTAGTTCCTCAGCTATCTTTGTATACTCCCACCGAATTCTGACAGTTGGCCCTACCTTCCCGCACCCGTAGGGTAGTCTTTCTGCCGGTTCTGGTAGGCCTCATTTTAACAACCTCAGTGACGGGTCTCGGACTCTCTGGTGGAGCTATAGGTCATGCTCTATGGGATCCAATGACCTTCAACAAAAACTGCAGGAAACACTCAATACCATGGCTGAGTCTCTGGGTTCCTTGCAGCGGCAGGTTACTTCATTGGCACAAGTGGCTTTACAGAACCAAAGGGCAATTGATCTTCTCACTGCAGAAAAAGGGGTTACATGCCTATTCCTCAGACAGGAGTTTTGCTATTATGTTAATGAATCTGGGCTAATAAAAAAAATGTTGTTAAATTGCAGGAATTATCGACCCAATTGCTCAAACCTACCTCCTCCAATCCCATAACGGGGTTCTTCCAATCCTATCTTGCCATGTACTTACTACATATCTTGGGTCCCCTTATTTGGATGCTCCTTTTTTGTGCTCTCTTGCCCTGCATAATGAAGTGCCTTCAAACCCAACTGCATAAAATTCCTAATCAAACTTTCAACCAGCTTTTGATAGTCACTACCAGCCTCTGATGACCGATGAATCCCCAACATCTCCAAGAGAACAGTTCACTCAGTGATGAAGCTCACTACCAGGCACGATGGAATGCATCGAGTATTAGACAGCGGGAGACAACGAGCTCGGAGAACCTCTTAATCTGCCATCCTGGATTCATAGTCTTTACCACCTTCTAAGCTTTCTCATGGCCCTTGGCCTCTTCTATGTCAGTCCCCCCACATGGAACTTCTGCCAAAAATTGACATTTGCTTTAATTTTTATCTTCATTCTGTTTTTATTCGCTCTGATCTTCTTCAGGTGCTGGCGACACCATGTCCAGGCAACGCTTCCAGTATTTCCTTGAGTCTCTGTTACAGGACCAGTGGCTGATACCAACAATCTCTTCCATCCAGGACTGGTTCCATGCCATCGACATCTTTGGCTTCAGGGAACATTCATTGACTTCACCCCTATGAAAATAGCTGTCTATAGCCACTGGGTTTTATTTCTGGCTGCCATGATATCCCCATACCTGCCCCCTGAGCATTCCTCCACTTCTCTTTCTAGGCCCCACACGACCCCCACACAGCAGGAAGCAGCCAGATCTGACAAACGACACCCCACTTCCTAAGAAAACAAAAAGGGTGGAATGTTGGGAAAAGAATAAATGGCAGCCATACCCCAGAGAAAAACCCCAACATGGCGCCTAAGGACTTCTTCTTCCTACCTTCTTCATTTCTGCAGTGGCGCAAAATTTCCCGCCCTTGTGAACTCTCCCGCCAGCGCCAATTTCAAATCTCGCTTGTGGGGAACCTTAGCCCCAATGAGAACTAATTCCTGGGCTCTGGAGCTGATATTTGAAAGAACTTGTCAATAAACGGGTTGCTGCCATTTATCTAAGCCATACCATCTCCTCCTTAGTTCTATATAAGGACACAGCTTTTAGCAATAAAATTGGAATTCTCCCGGTGAAGTGTCATTGTGTGGGGAATTATTTCACTCATGTTCAGCAACAGGATATCCAAAGGTTCTCCAGTGCCACCTGGTAATGGGAATTTCAGAAATTTGATAGTATTTATTTAACCATTTTTGAAGGATGAAGTTGGAGTCACTGTGCGTTTCAATTAATGCAGGAACCATTATGTGGTGAGGAAGCTCATTTAAATGAAATCTCTGGAGAAATCTCACAGGCAAGGCTTCCCAAAAAGTGGCCAAAAGGTCACATGAAGCCAGGATCATTGAGGTCTACAATATGAGTTCCATTTGTGTTTAGACTCTCAATTATGGCTGCCAAGTCTTTCAAAATAAAATCATGTGATATCCTGGCTGAGATTCTCACTGCACTGTGGAAAGACACCCTGGCCCTCGATCTCAGTTTTCAAGGGCGCATCTCATGCGTGGCCTCCTAAAATCCCAACACATTTCATGGCAATACTTCTGTGAGGTAAATTCCAGAACTCAGTCTCTAAGAGGAATCATGCCAGAATTCAAGCCCAGGTGGATCCAGTTATCTCTTCCAACCGCCAAACAAATGACCACAATTAAAACCAAACACTCCCACATGGCCCTCATCTTCTTCCATATAGACACTTATCATAACCTCTGGCTGGAGTTTTTCATGAGGGGTGCAGCCCAAGACAGTGTCAAAAATAAGCTCCCTTGCCCCTCATTTGCCTAAAGTCAAGGTGGCCTGGACACCCATCCGGTGAACCAGGAGTGATCAGATAGGCCAGCTGTTAATACTGCTCTGCATCTCCAATTTGAGGCCTACTGACTGTCAGGTATAGATTCTTTATATGATTTGGAGCCATGAGAAAACCCAAAAACCTATGGGTTAGCCTCTGCAGGGCTGTGCATAACTCATTTGAACCAAAGGATCCGGATTCTCACTTGATGGTGGTCAGGAACCTTACAAATGAATGCGAGAGACTTCATTCAAAATAATTGCTCTTTTGGCCATTTTGGTTTTGGATGCACACATGGGATCTCTCTTTACATCCATCAGGTGCTGAGAATCTAAGCCACAACCTCACACAGGTCCAAGAGGCTGATTCAGACACATCCCTTTCCAAAGCAATTAAGCAAAGAGCCACAGGTGATGCCCATTCATTTCCATTTGAAAACTGTTTTCTTCAGGCTTCACAAAGGGGTGGCCTGAGGCAAAGACCTTCCTGACATTCAGGGAAACAGAACAATTGATAAGCAAAAGGCCGAAAGCATGGTTTCTCCACTGAGACTTTCTTGGTCACACTGATATCTGAGTTTTCTGAGATGCTCGCCATTCCCTTCAGCTATCCAGGACATGGCAATGTCACAGAGCTTGGAGGTGGTACATATTTTGGACACAAAACCATGAGACTATTCTGGAGAGTGGTGAGAATTCTGGAAGAAACAGGAACTTAGGAAGGTAGCAGGTGTTGCCCATGGATAAGGCAAGCTGCAGTCCATTCATAAATTGGGCAGGATGAATGCCGGGAATCTTTCTACTATACAGGACATATCAATTGTTGCATTCTATTTTCTAATGTCTACAACCACGGACACAGTGGGATACACAGAAATAGAAACACTTGCCTTGTCCAACGACTTACTAGAAGAAGACCTCTCCAAATCAAACAAACCGTCTTTCCTACCTATTCTCAGATCATGAGACAAAACCACAAAATCACACCCACCCCACAAAGACACCTCCTTCCCCCATGTAACTCTGTGACTATCCGGAGTTTCCTCTGAGTCGTGGGCCATACTATGTTCCCCCAAAATGGCCTGTCCTATCTCAGATCTGGTCTCCTTGGCCAACTCTGTGAAGTTGTCAGGAGCCTGCGGTGAACCACTACCTACTTTCTCAGGAAAGGCCCCTATTCAGAGCTCTCCTGGTATTTGGCCATCCTCACATATGTTGGTACCAAGAAAGACTGACACTCTCCTTGGTAAATTCAAACAAGTGAGCCTACTGGGTCTGGGACTGGACTGGCTCCGGGTGCCTGGCTTCCTGGATCCCAAGTTAAGAGAGTTCCATCACCAAGGAAGTGAGGTAGATCACTTCTTCAGGAACTGAATGAGGTCATTGCCTTGACAACCACTTTGTCCTAACAGTTGCTTTCAAGAGTCCCATGAGATGGAGGCTGACCCTACTTCCTGTGACACTTTCACAAGTTAGAATGGTATATAAACCATGGGCACCCGGGAACAGCTCTCCACCCAGGACTGGTTTGGTCCATCTTCTTTACATTAAGAAGAGAGAGGCTGATTCATACACATCCCTTCATGCTGACAAGGTTGTTTGCCATAGAAGATGACTTTTCTCTCTCAGGTCTTTCGTAGCTGCCTACATCTTCTCAAGGGATCATTTCTGCATGGACCTTTGATGTTCTCAACAGCTGGAACATGCCCTACATTCCTGTATTTTAAGAGCAACCCTGTCCCTGCTGTTCTGTAAAGTTCGATTGAGAGAACAGTGTATGGTTTGGGTTAGTAACATGTTCAATTTGGGGTTAGGAATCCTTCTGCATGACGAATAATGGTATTGGGAAACTATGATATTTACAAGAATATATAGGTGAAATATAAGTATAAAAACAGAAATCTAGGAAAGATATGAAGTCCAGAAGGGCATTGGGCCCTTAATTGGTACACTTAGCTTTGAATTATTTTCTGCAAAAATGTCTGAGATAAATCTATATACAATGGCATAGGAGCTTGTACCTTGGATGATTGAATGTCGAATAGAACACCCACTCAAAAAGGGATTGTCGGTAGGATTAGAAAGATAGTCAGTAGGTTTACAAAGAAGAGTGAGAATAGGATTTAGACCAAAAGTTCTTAAGCAATAGGGTTTCAGGTAGACAGTGAATGTAAATGTCAGCACAAGTGAAGAGTCAGTCACAATGATGAACAGGGGAAAATATGTAGGAAAATAGATATAAATAGAGACATTACTAAATCAGGCAAAGTATAAAGTGAGTGATAAGATTAGACATTTTCAACAGGCTTGAGGTTGAATATATAATCTTAGGAAGAAACAAAAATGTAGTCACCAATAAGATTGACATTTGAGAGCATTAGGCCACCTGGACATGGAAGGTTTTAGTAATCCATGCTCACTTTCCATTTAGGCTTTGGTACAACCTTAAGGGTGACCTTTGATTTTTTTGTCCAGAATATTACTGTGATAAAATGTATATATAGATCAGGTGACATGAGTATTTCTTCCACCATTTTTTGAGGAATATTTTGAAAACGTATAAATTAGTATTGAGGGTAAAAATAGGTGTACCCTGTGACTATGAATATAGAGATAATGCATGAATAGACCATACAGTTAATAAATAATATAACTGGTTCCACTTTAAATAATGTATTGAATTGATATCTGAAAATACATAAGAAATCATATATTGATATATAATCATTCATAACAACTAGTTATACGTCTAATTGTAATCCTAGGGTTATGGTTTATCATGAAGAGTGTGTGAGTTTTGCTTCAAAAGTGATTATGGAAATCAAAAATAATGTGTTTGGAAAGAAGTCTCATGAAAAGACCAGTTTGAAACATGGCGGAACACGTGTTTTCTGAAGCAGAAAGTGATTGAAAGTGAAATAAATGCCTATAAATTTGTGAACTTGTGGATGAAATATATATCCAATAATGTGCATAAACTGAAGAAATAGTAATGTACTAGTTTTGAATAAAAATGAACTTCAAAATACTTATCATGTCCCATAGGAATCTACTTGCATTGATGTGAAAATGGATCAGTTACTGTAGAAATATTAGGATTTATATGCACCATTCAGTGAAGTTAGTTTTCAATACTAGGAAAAAAATACGTATATCAGGTGAATGAATATTTCTGAGAATAATCTTGTGAAAAGTTGATTATAAATCCACATACATAATCATGAATGAATTTAGGGAGTGTATAATAAGACACATATATTAAATATTTTGAAATATCTGGAGAGAATATATATATATATATATATATATATATATATATATATATATATATATATATATATATATATATATCTATCCACACACAGATTTTAAAAATTAGCAATATATATGCCAATCGAATTACACCGTGAAATATGTATCATCCACAGATCCAAAAATATTCTTTTTACTGGATATGGATTTCTCTATAACTTTTTTCAACTAGGAAGCTCACCCATAGGTTGAATTTTCAGGTCAAACAGCGTTTAAGAGGAGTGATCTCTTCTCACACTTTGTATCTGCCAAGTCATGTAACTCACAAGAATGTACGTGTGATACCAGGTAGGATTCTATATGTGCATATAAAAATACATGTGCTGAATAGAATACAGAGAAAGGGAGACAGGAATTCACATATTTGTTAACTTTAAAAGCACATGGAAAACTATTTCAACAAAAAATTGACTAGATTTATAACTCCTACCCTATATAATGCAAAAGGCAAGTCCAAGTATACAACATGCCTCCTCTGAACTGCTTGTATTTCTATTCTGTTTCCGTTATTTTTCTCCATCATATTAGGATTAGTATTCAGAATCTAGCAGGGCATGTGTTAGTGTCAGGGATTCAGTATTTCAAATGTAAAATAGAAAAATGAATCCAATGTGTATGCAAATATGTGCTAAACAAAATCTTCCCACTCTCATCCAGAACAATTCCTTGATATTTTTTTCGCCCAAAGTAAGACACAATTAGAGGAGAAGAGTAATAAAATCTGTGAATAATATGCTCAGGAGTTTACAACCTTGGAAGTGGTAGAGGAGTTTCCCTAGTATGGGACAGGGTAAACACTCCATAAACATGGAGCTCTGCTGGCCTAAATACTTCTTGAGAAACTGCCTCTGAGTTTGGGGACTTGAAATATATGTTGTTGTCAGGAGCTTTAGCTTCTTTTTAGTGAGACTATCAAAGCTGTGTCTGCATCTATGTGACCTGGAGGACATGGTTTCTTATTTTCCAATGAACATGAGGCAGCAGTGTTGAATTCTCTCTTTGTAAGTAAACTGTGGCCACTGGGGGCTAAGGGTATTCCCATATGGACTGGGAAGCCATTTGGTCATCCTCCACTTTTCGTGGTGTTTCTTGCTGCTGCACTGGGACTTTGGCATTTGCTTCATGAAATAAAAGAAGTTCAACTGGGACACAGTTCTGGAGGCAATTCTTTCATGTGTGGTTGGTCAGGGTCTGCAGGAGAATGCACCAACCAGGCTTCTATCCCACATAGCTTGGCCCCATGTCCATAGTAACCTGATTCTAAACATTGCCCGGAAACATCTCCATATAACCAGAAGCCTTTACATGGAAGGGTTTGCTGGCTGCACCATGTAAGTCACAAGCCATTTGGGATCCAATGGCAGATCCACATGGCCCCACCACAAATTTTTTATCACACACCTGCCTACCACTGCTCTAGGCCCACTACTCAGCAGGTTCCAACATATTGGCATCTCTGTTCTACACCATTTTCATGAAACCCACTCAATCAAGGCACTGTCTTGCATATTTACGATCAGCAACAGGACATCCAAAGTTTCTCCAGTGCCACCTGGTCATGGGAATTTCAAAAATTTCATGGTATTTATCTAGGCATTTTTCAAGGATGACGTTGCAGGCACTGTGGGTTTCAATTCATTCAGGAACCTTTAAATGGTGAGGAAGCTCATTTCAATGAATGCTCTGTAGAACTCTCACAGGCAAGGCTTCCCAAAGAGTGGCCAAAATGTCACATGAAGCCAGGCCTATTGAGGTCTACAATGTGACGTCCATGGGTGTTGTGACTCTCAACAATGGCTGACAAGTCTTTCAGAATTAAATCATGTGATCTTCTGGCTGAGATACCCAGGGCTCTGTGGAAAGCCACCCTGGGCCTAGATCTCAGTTTCCAAGGGTGATTCTCATGGGTGGACTCCTAAAATCCCAACAAAATTCATGGCAATACTTCTCTGAATTCAGTCTCTAAGGGGAATCACACCAGAGTTCAAGCCCAGGTGGTCCCAGTCATGTCTTCCAACCGGACACAAATGACCAAAATTAAAACCAAAACCCTCCCATATGGCCCTCATCTTCTTCCATATAGACACTAATCACAACCTCTGGCTGAAGGTTTCCATGAGTGGCGGAGTCCAAGAGAGTGTCCAAAATAACTCCCTTGCCCCTCATTGACGTAAATTCAGGGTGGTCTGGACACCCTTCATGTGAAACAGGAGTGATCAAATATGCTAGACGTTAATACTTCTATGCTTCTCCAATTTGTGGAAAACTGAGTGTCAGGTATATATTTTTATGTGATTTGCAGTCATGAGAAAACACAAGCTCCTCTGCAGGTCTTTGAAGAACCCATTTGACCCAAAGGATCCCTATTCTCACTTGATGGAGTTCAAGAACTTTAAAGAGGAAGGCGACAGACTTCATCCACAAGGACTGCTTTTTGGCCATTTTGGTTTTGGATGCACACATGGGATCTCTCTTTACATCCACCACGTGCTGAGTATCTAAGCCACAACCTCACACAGGGCCAAGAGGCTGATTCAGACACATCCCTTTTCAAAGCAATTAAGCAAAGATCCACAGGTGATCCATATTCATTTCCATTTGAAAACTGTTTTCTTCAGGCTTCACAAAGGGGTGGCACGAGGCAAAGACCTTCCTGACATTCAGGGCAACAGAACATTAGGTTAGCAAACGGCCCAAAGCAGTGTTTCTCCACTGAGACTTTCCTGGTCACACTGATATCTGAATTTTCTGAGACACTCGCCATTCCCTTCAGCTATCCAGTACATGGCCATGTCACAGAGCTTGGAGGTGGTACATAACTTGGTCACAAAATCATGAGCCTATTCTGGAGAGTGGCCAGAATTCAGGAAGAAAACAGGAACTTAGGAAGATAGCAGGTGTTACCCATCCATAAGGCAAGCCGCATTCCTTTCATACATTGGGCAGAAAGAATTCTGGTAAGCTTTCTACTAGCCTGGACACATCCTTTGATGCATTCTCTTTTCTAATGTCTACAACCATGGACACAGTGGGATACACAGACATAAAAACACTCACCTTGTCAAATCACTTGTTAGAAAGCGTCCACTCCAAACCAAACAAACTGCCTTTCCTACCTATTCTCAGAACATGAGACAAAATCACAAACACACACTCACACCCACAAATTCACCTCCTTTCCCAAAGTAGGTCTCTGACTATCGGGTGTGACCTCTGACTGGTGGGCCGTACTATGTTCCCATCAAATGGCCTGTTCTGTCTCAGATCTGGTTTCCTTGGCCAACTCTGTGAAGTTGTCAGGAGACAACGGTGAGCCACTTCCTGCTTACTCAGGAAAGGCCACTCTTCAGAGCTTTCCTGGCATTTGGCCATCCTCACATCAGTAGATACCAAGAAAGACTGACTCTGTCTTTGGTAAATCAAAAGAAGTGAGACCACTGGGACTGGGCCTGGGACTAGATTTGTGTGCGTGGATGCCTGTATCCCAAGTTCAGAGATTTCCATCACCAAGAATGTGAGGTGAGGTCACTTCCTTCAGGAACTGAATGAGGTCAATGCCTTGGCAAGCACGTTGTCCTAACATTTGCTTCCAAAGGTCCCATGAAATGGAGGCTGTCCCTAATTCCTTTGACACTTTCACAAGTTAGAATGGTATATCAAACATTGGTAACCGGGAACAGCTCTCCACAGAGGCCTCGTTTGGTCCTTCTTCTCTACATAAAGAAGAGAGAGGCTGATTCAGACACATCCCTTCATGCTGACCAGGTTGATGCAATGAAAGATGACTTTTGCTCTCTCAGTTCCTTCATAGGTGTCTACAACTTCTCTAGGGATCATTTGCGCATAGACCTTTGAGTTTCTCAGCAGTTGGAAGATGCCCTAAATTCCTGTATTTTAAGACCAACTCTGTCCTTGCTCTTCTCTAAAGTTAGATTGAGGGAACAGTGTATGGTTAGGGTTAATAACAGGTTTGATTTGGAGTAGAAATCATTCTGCTGGATGAATAATGGTATTGGGAACCTGCGATATTTTCAAGAATATATAGGTAAAATATATGAATCTGAAAACAAAAATCTAGGTAAGATTTGAAGCCCAGAAGGGCATTGGGCTTTTGATTGGGTATTAAGCATAGAACCTTGTAACTTGGATGATTGATTTTCAAAGAGAACTTCCAGTCAAAATGGATAGTCAGTAGTATTAGGAAGATAGTCGGTATGTTTATAAAGGAGAGTGAGTATAGGATTTGGACCAAAAGTTCTTTAGCTATAGGGTTTCGGGTATTGAGTGAATGTAAATGTCAGCACATGTGAAGAATTAATCACAATGATGAACTGGGGAAAATATGTAGGAATGCAGATATCAATAGAGACTTTAGGAAATCTGGCAAAGTATAGTCGGTAGTGAAATGTTAATAAAATAGATTCTTGTCACTTCCTGTTTTTCTGTATGCTTAATAAAACACTGTTGAAATCTTGAGAAGTGATTTCTAATCTTTTTCCCAGAATGTGCTGTCCCCAACTGCCAAACTTCAGAATGTACTCCCTCACCCAGTTGCACGCAAACTGCTCACCCGCCCAGGCCCATCAATAAACTTTCCTCCCTGCCCTCTTCAAGGAAAGTATATAAGCTCTGCTTAAGCTGTTCTCAGGGTTCTCTGCTCTATTCAAATGAGCTCTGAGCCCCAGCATGCTGGACCCCCAATAAACCCTTTGTTTTTGCATGAGAGAGTCTCTTGGTGGTCTCTTCCCCCAATGCTCTTCCGATATTTATATATGGAGGTTCCACTGAAATCCAGCAGTGGTGAACGAGAGACCCCAATGGGCTACTCTCAGGGTAAGTAAGGCACCTCTTTCTGGTTTCAGGTTTCAGGTTAGGGCTTGGCAAAATGGCTGTCGATGAAGTGTGTGAGCTCTCTTTGATGGTGGCTGGCAGACGTGTCACAGAGCCACAAGCCAAGTCCCTGGGGGACGCCACAGAGGACTCGGGAATCGAGGAATAATAGTCTCCTCGACACAGTGATACTTTGTTTCAGATTCGGTATTGCCAGCCCATCGGGTTTTGCCACCTGTTCAGTCTTGGTCTCAGTGTTGGACGTCCATTGCCTGTCTTTATTGTTTTCTCTTGTCTGTGTCCTGTGTCGTTGCTTTTACTGTTTGTGTATCTTTCATTATGGGACAGATCACTTCAATGCCTCTGTCCCTGACCCTTGATCTATGGACCAAAGTCCGCTTAAGGGCTCAGAATCTTTCTTTTTCAGTACAACGCTGGACCTGGCAGACTCTGTGTGCCACAGAATGGCCCACCTTTGGATTCGGATGGCCCCTAGAAGGATCTTTCTACTTCCCACTAATTTAAAAAGACAGAGATATTGTCTTACAGCCAGGGCCACATAGCCATACTGATAAACAGGAATATACCTTAACTTGGCAGGACCTCTGCAAATCTCCTCCTCCGTGGGTGAAGCCTTTCCTTGCTGTGTCCCCGTTCCTACTCCTTCCCCCACGATCTCTCAACCCCTCTGCTCCTCCTCCTCCTCCACCCTCTGTTCTCCCTGAGTCACAAGATTAGACTCTACTGGACTCTCGTCCCCCTCCTTATCTTCTACCCTTGTCCCACAACCCCCAACACCCTCTAAGTGATTCTCCAGCTGCTGACTCAGCCTCTCCGCAATTGGAGGAAGCTAAGCCAGCCCAGGGCCCTCCAGATAACTCCCCTGCGTCACACACAGCCCCTCCTCCCCTGGAGGAAGCTGGAGTTGCTAAAGGAACTCGCCGGTGGCAAATGATTGAAAACCCTGGAACTCCCGTGTTGCTTCCCTCCATCCCTAAGGACCAATGATTGACGATGGCCATAGGGAAAAAATGCAAGCCTACCAGTATTGGCCTTCTCCTCTTCAGACCTATATAAATGAAAAAATAACAATCCCCCTTTTACCGAGGACCCAACCTGGCTCTCAGGTATGGTGAAGTCATTGATGTTTTCACACCAACCTACTTGAGATGACTGCCAACAACTCCTAGGGACTCTCTTCATGACAGAGGAACAAAAGAGAATCCTCCTGGATGCTAGAAAAAAGTATCCTCGGACCAAATGCGTGACCGACAAAACTTCTCAATATATTCAAACCGGCTTTCTCTTGAAACGACCCAACTGGGACCCCAACACCTTTGAAGGTAGGGAGCATCTGTCCACTTATCGCCGGGCTCTAATAGTGGGTATCTTAGTGGCCGCTAGGTGACCAACTAATTTGGCCAAGGTAAGAGAGATTATTTAAGGGCCTGATGAATCTCCCTCTATGTTCCTAGAGATAATTATGTAGGCATATAAGAGACATACTCCTTTCGATCCTCAGGCAGAGGATCAAAAGGCATCTGTCACAATGGCCTTTATTGGGAAAGCTGCCCTGGATATTAAAAGAAAGTTACAATGCTTAGATGGATTACAAGAAATGACTTTGAGGGATTTAGTCAGAGAACCCGAGAAGGTATACTTTAAGAGAGAAACTGAGGAAGAGAAGGGAGCTGAGTGAGGATAAAAGAAACAAAAGACAGACTAAGGCATTGACTAAGGTCCTGGTCACAACAACAAATAGGCCAGAAATTAAGAAACAGAGAAACAGGAAGGGATACCTGGGCACACACTAGAGGCCACCCCTGGCCTCAGATCAATGTGCCTACTCTAAAGAAAAAGGACACTGGGCCAAAGAGTGCCCTAGAAAGAGACAGCCATGCCAGCCAGATATTCTGACTCTGGAGGAATACTAAGAAAGTCCGGGCTCAGATCCTCTCCCTGACCTCAAGGTAACTTTTGAAGTGGAGGGGAACACAATAAACTTTGAAGTAGATGCAGGGGGAATATACTCAGCCCGTAAGGCCCATTGGGCCCTCTACCGAATAAAAGGTCTCTAATTCAAGAGTCTAACAGAAGTAAATATCGGGCTTTGACAACTGCGAGGACCATGGACCAGGGAAAAGGAAAAATCCATCACTCCTTCCTAGTAATCCCAGAATGCCTGGCCCCATTGATGGACAGAGTTCTGCTCACCAAGCTCTGGGCCAAAATAACTTTTAACCCTGAAGGCCCCCAAGTGGAATTTTTTAATCCTTCAGTAACTACTCCTATAATCATGGCTCTAACTATGTCAGTAGCAAATGTTCATCAACTCACTCACCTTTGTTCAAAGAAACTGCATTCATTCGTGAAGGATCAAGAACACAGTTTTCCACTAACCTACTCACAGCAAAAGGAAATAACTGAATGGGTAACAAAAGCCTGTCAGGTCCATTAATTGGTTAAAGCTCACACTTCCAAGCTTCCTGCAGGAAAGCACCTATGAGGAACCAGACGAGGACAATTCTGGGAAGTGGACTTTACTGAAATTAAGCCAGTAAGGTATGGACTTAAATAACTCCTAGTCTTTGAACATACATTTTCAGGATGTATTGAAGCCTTCCCCACACACACACACAAAAAGAAATAAAAAAGAAGAAAAAAGAAACATTGCAAATGGTTGTAAAGAAGATCCTGGAAGATATTTATTCTCCCCTTGACGACCAGTAGTCTTAACCCTAATCAGCCCCTTAAGCTGCGATGGCTGATCACAAATCCTACTGGACACGAAGTATGGCCTATCTCGAATACAGCCCCCTTACGAACCTGGTGGCCATCTCTCCACCCAGTCATTTGTCAGCTGGCTATAGGTCTTTCCTATTGGGATATCCCTGATTAACAGGATCCCACTAAAATTC
This sequence comes from Callospermophilus lateralis, assembly GCF_048772815.1. Classification (NCBI taxonomy): domain Eukaryota; kingdom Metazoa; phylum Chordata; class Mammalia; order Rodentia; family Sciuridae; genus Callospermophilus; species Callospermophilus lateralis. The sequence goes on from NW_027513087.1 coordinate 2,124,905, forward strand.
CATTAAATCCCTTCCGTACCATAGATAATGGAAACAAACATTATAGATGTAGGGACACGTGAGCCAAATGCAGGTTGGCTAGCCTAGATTACTATGTTTGCCCGGCAGACTATCAAAGCCACAAACAGTCACGGCTGTGGGGGGGAGAGCAGACTTCTATTGTAAGTCATGGGGATGTGAGCATACAGGGACTGTCAGATGGAACCCAAACTCCTCATCAAATTCTGTACACAGCATTGGCCATATTACGAATTAGATAACCAAAACCGATGGCCCCCAGAGGGGTCTCTAGATCCTCAAATTCTGTGTGACCTTTTTAACTTCTGCAAGTGCTCAAAAGGGTGAAAGGAGATTCTGCTATGTGGAGGCCTTCTCTCTCCTTTGCTCACATCCTGAACTATGCTTCTCCAATAGATGCTCACCCTCAGCCTTGTGCTCCAGACTCTCTGCTGTCACTCGCACCTCAGCAACTTGATTTCTCCCCTCCAATATCTAGATCAAAAACCCAAATCTCGACGGGTTCTCAGACCATTGCTCCCTTGCTGAGGTTGCAGGTACTGAGGTACCACTCCATTCACTCACTCCTCTCCTCTCCTGTCAGTGCCCGCACCGGGTCCCACCCAGTCCTCTTACCACCTAATGCAAAGCTCAAACCCGCTGAGAAGAATCCTCAGACCCTAATACAAGATGTAATGAAAATGGCCTTTAATGTTGCTTTGTCTTGACTAAAAACAGGTTACTAAGAATTTAAAGTCCCTCACAGGCTTTTTGGAATCTCACTCCCATCTCCCCCTCTGTTCTATCTGTTCTACTGCTCAAGTTTTTGTTGCTATTAAGATCCCAAAGCCCTCTCCCAATATTCTTTTACATCTCTCCTTCCTCATTCTCAGATCCACAGAGCTGCTCTTATCCCTGCCTTCCAAATTGTCCCCCTCTGTACCAGGCCCACAGAAAAGTCTTAACTGACCTTCTCCAGAAGTCTTCACCATGGCTGATTTAGGACTTTCAGCAAAAGAATCCCGATAAAAGAGTTCACTGTAGATAAACTTCCTATTTTTGTGTTGCCCTGGTCTCCTTGGCAACTGGCTAAAAAATTCAGCACTCCTGATCTAGACACACCCTTACTAGTTTTTCACAAAATATTTGAAAAAAAGGCCTCTGGCCTTGAGCTGGGGCTTCACAGAGATGGCTACATTTCTAAGATAAAGAAGTTACAAACTGGGCTGTATGGAAACAGCTGGAAGGGGGAAAAAAAGAAAGGGAAGACACCCCCACCCAGGTGTCCTTGAAAAGTTAACTTGCCCAAACTGAGGAAAAAACAGAAACAAAAACTGCTTTTTGTGAACTTCTGCAGACTGTGAACTTCTGAGCCCCTTCCCTTACGTGTTGGGTACAAAATTCTGAAACTACGTAACTTGGGTTTCAGGGGATTAATTGATTACAACAGAAGCAATGCCCTCTGAATCTGGTTGAAACCAAAAAAGACTGTTTCCGTGTCTTTGGTGCTATCTTAGGTGCCTTGCCTTGTCCATCCCTACAACAGTATAATTCTATATACTTAAACATTGTTTATGTTTTCATGAAATGGTCAACAGATGTGATTAATTGTGAAATGGTGCAGATGTTTCCCAGAGTGCTCTATCATGACGCAGGTTCATCTGAAGATCAAAGAGGGGGACATACAACCCGGTTCCGCTGGGAACATATGTCCCTCACCTTAGCCATTCTATTACGAATAGGAGTTGCTGCAGGGTTGGGCACAAGAACCACTGCTCTGGTCCATGGGACACAACAAGTGACCCAATTAGAAGCAGCAATAGATCAAAACTTAAAGATTTTAGAAACCTCCATCACAGCTTTGCAGGAATCTTTAACCTCTCTCTCTGAAGTTGTTTTACAGAACAGTCGAGGGTTGGACCTCCTTTTTATGACAGAGGGGGGCCTTTGTGCTTCATTGAGGGAAGAATGTTGTTTTTATGTCGACAATACTGGAGTTGTAAAAAAATCTATGAGTAAATTAAAAAGATGCCTTGAAGAGCAACAACGAGAGAGAGAGGCACAAAAAGGGTAGTTTGAGTCTTTTTTTACACAGTCCCCCTGGTTAATTACGTTTTTATCAACCCTGGCCGGTCCAATAATAATCCTCATAGTATTACTAACTATAAAACCCTGTTTCCTCAATCATGTAATTTCTTTTCTCCAAGCTCAAATTGGACAAATTAAAATTATGGTAATACCCCACTAGCAGACATAGAATGTGACACCCCACAAAGATCACTTTTATTATTAAAAGTAGCCAGAAAAAGAAGTGGGGAATGAAAGGTTAATAAAATATGTACTTGTCACTTCCTGTTTTTCTGTACACTTAACGAAACACTGTTGAAATCTTGAGAACTCTTTGTTAATCTTGTTGCCAGAATGTGCTGTCCCCAATTGCCAAACTGCAGAATCTACTCCCTCACCCGGTTGAATAGAAACCTGAACTGTACTTGGATCATTGAATGTAGAAGAGAACATCCATTCAAAAAGTTATAGTCAGTTGGATTAGAAAGATAGTCGGTAAGTTTAGGAAGAAAAGTGAGTATAGGATTTGGAACAAAAGTTCTTTAGCAATAGGGTTTTGGTTAGAGAGTCAATGTAAACGTCAACGCAAGTGAAGAGTCAGTCACAATGATGCACAGGGCAAAATATGTAGGAAAGCAGATATCAATAGAGACATTAGGAAATCAGGAAAAGAATAAAGTGAGTGATGGGATTAGATATTTTCAACAGGGTTGAGGATGAATATATGAGCTTAGGATAAAACAAATATGAAGTCAACAATAGGATTGACATTTGATAGCATTAGCGTAGCCCAAGACATTGTCCAAAATAAGCTCTGTTGCCCCTCATTTGCCTAAATTCCCAGTGGCCTGTACACCCTTCCTGTGTACCAGGAGTGATCAAATAGGCCTGCCCTTAATACTGCTCTGCTTCTCCAATTTGAGTCCTACTGAGTGTCGGGTACAGATTCTTTATGTGAGTTGGAAAGATGAGAAAACTCAAGCACCTATTGGATAGCCTCTGAATAGATTTGAAGAACTCATTTGACCCAAAAGATCCCTATTCTCACTTGATGGAATTCAGGAACCTTACAGAGGAAGGCAAAATACTTCATCAACAATGACTGCTCTTTTTGCCATTTTGGATTTTATGCACCCATTGGATCTTTCTTTAGATCCATCAGGTACTGAGAATCTAAGTCAAAGAATCACACTGGGCCAAGAGGCTGATTCACACACATCTCTTTCCAAATCAATTAAGGAAAGAGCCAAACGTAAAGCATATTCATTTCCATTTGAAAAATCTTTCCTTCAGGATTCACAAAGGGTTGGCCTGAGACAAAGACCTTCCTGACTCTCAGGGCAACAGAACCATAGGTAAGCAAATGGCCCAAAGCAGGGATTCTCAACTGAGACTTTACTGGTCACACTGATATCTGAGTTTTCTGAGATGCTCGCCATTCCATTCAGCTATCCAGTACATGGCCATGTCACAGAGCTTGGAGGTAGTACATATCTTGGACACAAAACCATGAGCCTATTCTGGAGATTGGCCATAATTCAGGAAGAAAACAGCAACTTAGGAAGGTAGCAGGTATCGCCCATCAATAAGGCAAGCCGCAATCAATTCATAAATTGTGCTGGATGAATGCTGGGAAGCTTTCTATGAGACAGGACACATCCATTGATGCATTCTCTTTTCTAATGTCTACAAGCACGGACACAGTGGGATACACAGACATAGAAACACTTGCATTGTCAAACGACTTACTAGAAACAGTTCACTCCAAACCAAACAAACCGCCTTTTCTAACTATTCTCAGAACATGAGACAAAACCACAAACCCACACCCGCAATGGCACCTCCTTCCCCCAAATAGGTCTGTGACTCTCCGGAGTGTGCTCTGACTGATGGGCCATACTATGATCCTCCGAAATGGCCTGACCTGTCTCAGATCTGGTCTTCTTGGCCAACAATGTGAAGTTGTTAGAAGCTAGGAGTGAGCCACTATCTGCTTTCTCAGGAAGAGCCCCTCTTCCGAGATTTCCTGGCATTTGGCCATCCTCACATCAGTAGGTATCAAGAAAGACTGACTCTGTCCTTTGTAAATCCAAAAAAGTGAGACCACTGGGACTAGAACTGAGACTGGCTCTGGGTGCCTGGCTTTCTGTATCCCAAGTTCAGAGAGTTCCATCACCATGGAAGTGAGATGAGATCACGTCCTTCAGGAACTGAATGAGATCACTGCCTTGGCAACCACTTTGTCATAACAATTGCTTCCAACGGTCCCATGAGATGAGGGCTGCCCCTACTTCCTGTGACACTTTCACAAGTTAGAATGGTATATCACCCGTAGGCAAAAGGGAACAGCTCTCCACACAGGCCGGGTTTGGTCCATCTTCTCTACATTAAGAAGAGATAGGCTCATTCTGACTCAACCCTTAATCCTGACCAGGTTGTTTGCCATGGAAGATGATTTTTGCTCTCTCAGGTCTTACATAGCTGCCTACATCTTCTCCAGAGATCATTTCTGCATGGAGCTTTGAGGTTCTCAACAAATGGAAGATCCACTGCATTCCTGCATTGTAAGACCAACACTGTCCCTGCTCTTCTGTAAACATAGATGTGAATTGAAGTCATGAGAAAACCCACGAACCTATGGGATAGCCTCTGCAGAACTTTAAAGAATTCACTTGACCCAAATGATCCCTATTCTCACTTAATGGAGGTCAGGAACCTTACAGAGGAAGGCGAGAGACTCTATCCACCATGACAGTTCTTTTGTCCATTTTGGTTTTGGATGCACACATGGGATTTTTCTTTAGACTCATCATGTGCTGTGAATCTAAGCCACAGCCTCACATAGGGCCAAGAGGCTGATTCAGACACATCCATTTCCAAAGCAATTAACCGAAGAGGCACAGGTAATGACCATTCAATTCCATTTAAAAACTTTTTTCTTCAGGCTTCACAAAGTGTGGCCTGAGGCAAAGACCTTCCTGACATTCAGGGCAACAGAATAGGTAAGCAAAAGGCCCAAAGCAGGGTTTCTCCACTGAGACTTTCTTGGGCATACTGATATCTGAGTTTTCTGAGATACTCACCATTCCCATCAGCTATCCAGTACATGGCCATGTCACAGAGATTGAGGTTGTACATATCTTGGACACAAAATCATGAGCGTATTCTGGAGAGTGTCCAGAATTCAGGAAGAAAACAGGAATTTAGAAAGATAGCAGGAGTTGCCCATCCATACGGCAAGCTGCAGTCCATTCATAAATTGCACAGGATGAATGCTTTGAAGCTTTCTCGTAGACAGGACACATCCATTGATGCATTCTCTTTTCTACTGTCTACAATCACGGACACAGTATGATATATAGACACAGAAACACTCACGTTGTCAAAGGACTTACTAGAAACAGTCCACTCCAAAACAAACAAACCAGCTTTCCTAACTATTCTCAGAACATGAGACAAAAGCACAAACTCACACTCACACCCAAAAAGGCACCTCTTTCCCCCAAGTAGATCTGTGTCTATCCGGAGTGTCCTCTGACTTTTGGGCCATACTATGTTCCCCAAAAATGGCGTGTCCTGTCTCCGATCTGGTCTCTTTAGCAAACTCTCTGAAGTTGTCAGGAGCCCGTGGTGAGAAACTACCTGCTTTCTCTGGAAAAGCCAGTCTTCATAGTTTCCAGGCATTTGGCTGTCCTCACATCAGTAGGTACCAAGAAAGAGTGACTCTGTCTTGTTAAATCCAAACAAGTGAGCCCACTGGGACATGGAGTGGGTTTGACTCTGTGTGCCTGGTTTCCTGGATCCCAAGATCACAGACTTTCATCACCAATAATGTAAGGTGAGGTCACTTCCTTCAAGAACTGAATGAAGTCACTGCCTTGGAAACCACTTTGTTTTAACAGTTGTTTCCAAGGTTCCCAAAAGATGGAGTCTGCCTCTACTTGCTGTGACTCATTCATAAGTTAGAATGGTATATCAACCATAGGCACCGAGGAACAGCTCTCCACACAGCCATGGTTTGGTCCATCTTCTCTACATTAGGAAGAGAGAGGCTAATTCAGACACATCTCTTCAACCTGACCAGGTTGTTTGCCATGGAAGATGACTTTTGCTCTCTCAGATCCTTCATACCTGCCTACACCTACTCAAGGGATTATTTCTGCAGGGACTTTTGAGGTTCTCAGCTGGTGGATGATACCCTACCTTCCTGGATTTTAAGACCAACTCTGTCCCTGCTCTTCTGTAAAGTGAGATTGAGGGAACAGTGTATGGTTAGTGTTAATAGCATGTTCGATTTGGGTTAGGAGTCATTCTGCTGGATGAATTGTGGTATTGGGAACCTGTGATATTTATAAGAATATAAATGTGAAATATATGTATGAGATCAGAGATCTAGGAAAGATTTGAAGCCCAGAAAGGCATTGGGCCCTTGATAGGTATACTTAGATTGAATTATGTTCTGCACAAAGTTCTCAGATAAATCGATATACAATGGCATAGGACCCTATACCTCGGATGATTGAAAGTAGAAGAGAACATCCAGTCAAAAAGGGATAGTCTGTAGGATTAGGAAGATAGTCAGTAGGTTTAGGAAGAAGAGTGAGTCTCGGAGTTGGACCAAAAGTTCTTTAGCAATTGGTTTTCAGTTAGAGGGTGAATGTAAATGTGAGCACATGTGAAGAGACAGTCACAATGATGAACTGGGAATAATATGTAGGAAAGCAGATATCAATAGGGGCATTAGGAAATCAGGAAAAGTATAAAGTGAGTGATAGGATTAGATATTTTCAACAGGCTTCAGGTTAAATATATAATCTTAGGAAGAAACAAATATGTAGTAACCAATAGGATTGACATTTGAGAGCAGTAGGTACCCTGGACATAGATGCTTTTAGTAATCCATGGTCACTTTCCATTTAGGCTTTGGTACAATCATATGTGTGACCTTTGCATTTTGTGTCCAGAATACTACTGTGGTAAAATGTATATGTAGATCAGGTGACATAAGTATTTCTTCCACCATAAAGGGGAGTAATATTCTGGAAACTTATAAATTAGTACTGGGGATACAAATAGGTGTACCTTGTGTTGATGATTATTGAGATGATGCATGAATAGACCATATTGTGAATAAAGTATGTAACTGGATCCAACATTAAATAATGGATTGAGTTTGCATCTGAAAATATATTGGAAATCTTATATTGATATATATACCATCATTCCAACGAGTTATATATGCAATGGTATTATTAGGGTTACGGTTTATCGTGAAGAGTGAGTTTTGCTTCAAAAATGATTATGGAATCGAAAATAATGTGTTTAGAAAGAAGTCTAGTGAAAAGACCAGTAAAGAAACATGGAGGAATACATGTGTTCTGAAGTAGTAAGTAATTGAAAGTGAACCAAATGCCAAAAAAATTTGTGAAGTTGTGGATGAAAAAATACATCCTATGATGTCCATAAACTGAAGAAATAGTAATGTACCAGTGTTGAGTAAAAATGAACTTCAAATTAAACATCATGTCCCATAGCAATCTACTTCCATTGATGTTAAACTGGGTCAGTTACTGTAGATATATTAGGATTTTTAAGCACCATCCACTGAACTTACTTTTCAGTAGTAGGAAACCAATATATATTTCAGGTGTATGAATATTACTGAGAATAATCTTGTGAAAATTTGAATTTAAATGAACATAAATGAATATGAATGAATTTAGGGAGTGTATAATAAGACACATATTTTTCATATTTTTTTAAAATCTGTAGAATATACACACACACACACGCACACACACACACACACACACATGCACACACACACACACACACACATTAATATTTAGCAATATATATGCCAATCAATATTCATCATGAAATATAATTCATTCACAAATCCAAAAATATTCATTTTACTCAACATGGATTTATGTATAGTGTTTTTCACTAGGAAGCTCACCCATAGGTGGAATTTTCAGTTCCATCATTATTTAGGGAGAGTCATCTCTTCTCACAATTTTTATATTCCAAAGTCAGTGATCTTACAAGAATCTACGTGTAATACCAGGTAGGATATTGTATATGCATAAAAAAAGTACATGTGCTGAATAGGATACAGAGAAAGGGAGACAGGAATTTACATATGTGATAACTTTAAAAAATCATGGAGAAATATTAAAATGAAAAGTTTACTAAATTTAAAACACATACTCTTGATAAAGAGGAAGACAAATACAAATATACACCATGCTTCCTATAAAAGGACTGTACTTCTATTCAGTTAGGTTTTTTTTTTCTCCATGATATTAGGATTAGTAGTCAGAGTCTAGTAGGGTATGGGTTAGTGTCAGGGATACAGTATTTCAAATGGAAAATAGGAAAATGAATCTAATGTGTATGCAAACATGTGATACACAAAAATCTTCCCTCTCTTATCCAGAACAATACCTTGACATAACCATCGCTAAAAGTAAGACACAATTAGAGGAGAGGAGTTAGAAAACCTGTGAATACATATGTGGAATGAAAAATGCTCAGGAGTTCACAACACTGGAGGTGGTAAAACAGTTTACAAAAGTATGGGAGAGGGTAAACACTCCAGAAACATGGAGCTGTGCTGACCTAAAGACTTATTGAGAAACTTCCTCTGAAGTTAGGCACAAGAAATATATGTATGGCAATATTTAAATCAATGGTTCTGCAACTGATGTGATTCTGCAATCTGTATATGGAGTAAAAATGGGAGCTCATATCCCACTTGAATCAAAGTGTGAAATTTGATATATCAAGAAGTATGTACTGTTTTGAACAACCTACAATAAAAATTAATTAAAAAAAGAAAAAGAAATATATGTAATTGTCAGGAGATTTAGCTTCGTTTGTAGTGACACCAAAAATCTGGGCCTGCATCTATGTGACCTGGAGGACATGGTTCTTTATTTTGTAATGAACATGAGGCAGCAGGTCTGAAATCTCCCTTTGTAGGTAAACTGTTGCTACTGGGAGCTAAGTGTCTTCCCGTGTGGTCTGTGAAGCCATTTGGTCATCCTCCACTTTTCAGGGTGTTTCTTACTGCTGCACTGGGAATTTGGTATTTGCTTCATGAAATACAATATGTTCAACTGGGACACAATGCTGGAGGGAGTTCTGTCATGTGTGGTTGGTCAGGGTCGGCAAGAGAATGTACGAACCAGGCTTCTATCCCACATAGCTTTCCCCTTGACTATAGCAACCTGATTCTGAAGATTGCCCTGAAACCTCTACATATAACAAGATGCCTTTACATATAAAGGTCTGCTGCCTGCACCATGTCAGTCGCAAGATTTGGAAGCCAATGGAAGATCCAGGTGGTCCTACCAAAAATATTTATTTACACACCTATAGTCCACTGCTCTACGCCCACTACCCAGCAGGCTCCAACTTACTGGCATCTCTGTTCTACACCATTTTCACGAAACTCAGTCAATCAAGGCACTGTTTGTTATACTCATGATCAGCAACAGGATATCTTAAGGTTATCCAGTGCCACCTGGTCATGGGGATTACAAAAATTTCATGTTATTAATCTAGTCATTTTTCAAGGATGAAGTTGGAGGCACTGTGGGTTTCATTTAATTCAGGAACCATTAAATGGTGAGGAAGCTCATTTCAATGAAAGCTCTGGAGAACACTCACAGGCAAGCCTTCCCAAAGAGTGGCCAAAAGGACACATGAATCCAGGCCCATTGAGGTATACAATGTGAGGTCCATGTGTGTTTGGACTCTCAACTATGGCTACCAAGTCTTTAAGAATTAAATCATGTGATATCCTGGCTCAGAATCCCTGAATTCTGTGGAAAGCCATCCTGGGCCTAGATCTCAGTTTCCAAAACCGATTCTCATGCGTGGTCTCCTAAAATCCCAACACTATTCATGGCAATACTTCTCTGAGGTCAGTTCCAGAACTCAGTCTCTAATGGGAATCACACCAGAGTTCAAGCCTTGGTGGACCCAGTCATCTCTTCCAACTACCACAAAAATTACCACAATTAAAACAAGAACCCTCCCATATGGCCCTCATCTTCTTTCATATAGACACTCATCATAATCTGGCTGGAGGTTTCCATGAGGGGTGCAGACCAAGACAGTGTCCCAAATAAGCTCCTTTGCCCCTCATTTGCCTAAAGTCAAGGTGGCCTGGACACCCATCCTGTGAACCAAAAGTGATCAAATAGGCCTGCCGTTAATACCGCTCCAATTTGAGGACTACTGTCTGTGGGGTTTAGATTCTTTATGTGAACTTTAGTCATGAGAAAACCCAAGCACAATGGGCTAGCCTCTGCAGGTTTTGTAGAACTCTTTTGACCCAAAGGATCCCATTCTCACTTGATGGAAGTCAGGAACCTTACAGAGGAAGTCGAGAGACTTCATCCCAATAATTGCTCTTTTGGCGAATTTTCTTTTGGATGCACACATGGTAACTTTCTTTAGATCCATCAGGTGCTGAGAATCTAAGCCACAGCCACACACAGGGCCAAGGGCCTGATTCAGACACATCCCTTTCCAAAGCAATTAAGGAAAGTGCCACAGGTATGCCCATTCATTTCCATTTGAAAACTGTTTTCTTCAGGCTTCACAAAGGGGTGGCCTGAGGCAAAGACCTTCCTGACATTCAGGGCAACAGAACAATAGGTAAGCAAAAGGCCGAAAGCAGGGTTTCTCCTCTGAGACTTTCCTGGTCACACTGATATCTGAGTTTTCTGAGATGCTCGCCATCCCCTACAGCTATCCAGTACATGGCCATGTCACATAGCTTGGAGGTGGTACATATCTTGGACACAAAACCATGGGCCTATTCTTGAGATTGGCCGGAATTCAGGACAAAAATAGAAACTTAGGAAGGTAGCAGGTGTTGCTCATCGATAAGGCAAGCTACAGTACATTCATAAACGGGGCAATATGAATGCTGAGAAGATTTCTACTAGACACGACACATCCATTGATGGATTCTCTTTTCTAATGTCTACAACCACGGAAACAGTGGAATACACAGACATAGAAACACTCGCCCTGTGAAAAGACTTACTAGAAACAGTCCACTTCAAATGAAACAAACCGACTGTTCTACCTATTCTCAGAAAATGAGACAAAACCACAAACCCACAACCACACCCACAAAGGCACCTCCTTCCCCTAAGTAGGTTTGTGACTATCCAGAGTGTACTCTGATTGTGGGCCATAATATGTTCCCCCAAAATGGCCTTTCCTGTCTCAGATCTTGTCTCCTTGGCCAACTCTGTGAACTTCTTAGGAGCCAACGGTGAGCTACTACCTGCTTTCTCATGAAAAGCCCTGCATCCGAGCTTTCCTGGCATTTGGCCTTCCTCACATCTGTAGGTACCAAAAAATACTGACCCTGTCCTTGGAAAATCCAAACAAGTGAGACCACTGGGACTGGGACTGGGACTGGCTCTGTGTGCCTGTCTTCCTGGATCACACGTTCAGAGAGTTCCATCACCAAGAAAGTGAGGTGAGGTCACTTCCTTCCTGAACTGAATGAGGGCACTGTCTTGGCAGCCACTATGTCCTAACTGTTGCTTCCAAGGGTCCCAAGAGATTGAGGCTGCCCCTACTTCCTGTGACATTTTCACAAGTTAGAATGGTATATCAACCAAAGGCACCCAGGAATAGATCTCCACACAGGCCTGGTTTGGTCCATGATCTCTACATTAAAAAAAAATCTGATTCAGACACAACCTTTTATCCTGACCGGGTTGTTTGCCATGGAAGATGACTTTTGGTCTCTCAGGTCCTTTATTGCTTCCTACATCTTCTCCAGGGATCATTTCTGCATGGACCTTTGAGGTTCTCAGCAGGTGGAAGTTTTTCTACATTTCTGTATTGTAATATCAACTCCTTCCCTGCTCTTCTGTAAAGTTAGATTGAGGGAACAGTGTCCGGTTATGGTTAAAAACATGCTCGATTTGGGTTAGAAATCATTTTGCTGGATGAATGATCGTATTGGGAACTTGCTATGTGTAGAAGAATATATAGGTGAAATATATGTATGAAAAAAGAAATTTAACTCTGATTTGAAGCCCAGAAGGGCATTGGGCCCTTGATAGGGATACGTGGTGTTGAATTACGTTCTGCAGAGTTGTCTCAGATAAATCGATATACAATGGCATAGCACCTTGTACGTTGCATGAATTAATGTAGAAGGAACATCAAGTCAAAAAGGCATAGTCGGTAGTGAAAGGTTAATAAAATTAATAAAATAGGTACTTGTCACTTCCTGTTTTTCTGTATGCTTAACAAAACACTGTTGAAATCTTGAGAAATGTTTGCTAATCTTGTTCTAGAATGTACTGTTCCCAACAGCCGAACTGCAGAATGTACTCCCTCACTCGGTGTCATGCAAACCGCCCACTCGCCCTTACCCATCACTGAACTTCACTCTCTTCCCTCTCCAAGGAAAGTATATAAGCTCTGCTTAAGCTGTTCTCAGAGGTCTCTGCTCTATTTAATTTAGCTCTGAGCTTCAGCATGCTGGACCACAAATAAACCCTTTGCTGTTGCATGAGACAGTCTCTTGGTAGTATCTTCCTCTGACACTCGCCTGACCTTTACATATTGAGGTTCCACTGAGTTCCAGCAGTGGCGGACGAGAGACCCCAACGGGCTCCTCTCGGAGCAAGTAAGGCACCTCTTTCTGGTTTCAGGTTTCTTGTTAGGGCTTGGCAAAATTGCTGGCGATGAAGAGCCTGGGCTCTCTCCAACGGTGGCTGAGAGACGTGTCACAGAGACAAAGGGCACCTCTCTGGAGGACCCCGCAGAGAACTCGGGAAATCAAGGAACAATAGTCCTCTCGACTCAGTGATATTTTCTTTTAGATTCGTTATTGCCATACCATTGGGTTTTGCCGGCTACTCATTCCTGGTCTCAGTGTTGGACGTTCATTGCCTGTCTTTATGGTCTTGTCTTATCTGTGTCGTGTGTCCTTGCTTTTACTGTTTGTGGAACTTTCATTATGGAACAGAGCACGTCAATGCCTCTGTCCCTGACCCTTGATCACTGGACCAAAGTCCGCTTAAGGGCTCAGAATCTTTCTTTTTTTAGTAAAACGCTGGACCTGGCAGAATCTCTGTGCCTCAGAATGGCCCATCTTTGGAGTCGTATGGCCCCTAAAAGGATCTTTCTACTTCCCACTAATTTAAAAAGTCAGAGGTATTGTCTTTCAGCCAGCGCCACATAGCCATCCGGATCAACAGCCATATATCTTAACTTGGCAGGACCTCTGCAAATCTCCTCCTCCATGGGTGAAGCCTTTCCTTGCCCCTACCTCTGGTCCTACTCCTTCCCCCATGATCTCTCAAACCCTCTCAACCTCCTCCTCCTCCACCCTCTGTTCTCCCTGAGTCACAGATTTGACTCTACTCGACTCTTCTCCCCCTCCTTATCCCCTGCCCTCGTCCCCTAACACACAACATACTCTAAGTGATTCCGCTGCTGCTGACTAAGCCTCTCTACCATTGGAGGAAGCTAAGCCGGTAATAGGATCTGACAATGGACCGATGTTCATGACCCAGGTAAGTCAGGGGTTAGCCAGGAACCCGGGGATTAATTGGAAGTTAAATTGTGCTTATAGACCACAGAGTTCAAGACAAGTAGAAAGAATGAATAGAACCATTAAAGAGACCTTAACGAAATTAAGCTTAGAGACCAGCATAAGATTGGACTATGCTCCCGCCTTATGCAATGTTTCATGCAAAAAAAAATCCCTTTGTTTCTTTGAGTAACCTTACCACATGTGAAATTCTTTATGGTGGCCCTCCTCCAGTAGGGGACCTAAGCCCAACTGTAAGACCTAAAGATCCTTTCCACACCCCCTTGCTTGACAGACTTAAAGATCTTGAAAGAACTCAGTAATACCTGTGAAAACAGCTGGCCACTGCCTACCCAACTGGGAACCAGGGGATTCCACATCCATATCAAGTAAGAGATTTCATCTATGTAAGATGATATCAGGTGTCATCCCTGGTACCCCGCTGAAAAGGACCATACCAGGTGCTATTATAACACCTACAGTGGTAAACGTAAACAGAATCACTTCCTGGATCCATACCTCTCATCTCAAGCCTGCTGCCTGTACAGAATCTTTCTGGAAACTGAAAAAGACTGGTAACAGTTTCAAATTGTGTATTCGCAATGTGAATAAGGTTATATACTCTCCCCTTGGCTACAAGTAGTCCTAACCCTCATCAGCCCATTAAGCAGTGATGGCTGATCACAAATCCTACTGGAAAAGAAGTATGGTCTATCTCGCATACAGCCCCCTTAGGGACCTGGTGGCCATCTCTCCACCCAGACATTTGTTAGCTGGCTATAGGTATTTCCTATTGTGATATCCCTGATGAAGAGGATCCCACTAAAATACCATTAAATCCCTTCTGTACCATAGATAATGGAAACAAACTTTATGGATGTAGGGACACGCGAGCCAGATGCAGGTTGGCTAGTCTAGATTACTAAGTTTGCCTGGCAGACTATCAAAGCCACAAAGAGTAATGGCTGTGTGGGGGAAAAGCCGACTTTTTCTGTATGTCATGGGAATGTGTGCATACAGGGGCTGCCAGATGGAACCCCAATTCTTCATCAAATTCAGTACACAGCATTGGCCACATTACCAATTAGACAACCAAAAACTATGGCACCCAGAGGGGTCTCTAGATCCTCAAATTTTGCGTGACCTTTTTAACTTCTGCAAGTGCTCAAAAGAGTGAAAGGAAATTCCCCTATGTGGAAGCCTTTTCCCTCCCTCACTCACATCCTGAACTATGCTTCTCCAATAGATCATTATCCTCAGCCTTCTGCTCCAGACCCTCTGATGTCACTCCCATCTCAGCAACTTGATTTCTCCCCTCCAATAACTAGATCAGAAACCCAAAGCTCCACCAGTTCTCAGACCATCGCCCCCTTGCTGAGGTAGCAGGTACATAGGTACCGCTCCACCGACTCATTCCTCTCATCTCCTGTCAGTGCCCTCACCGGGTCCCACCAGGTCCTCTTACCAGCTAACCCAATGCTCAATCGAGCTGAGGAGAGCCCTGAGACCCTTATCCAAGATGTAATATAATTGGCCTTTAAAGTTGCTTTGTCATCACTGAAAACAGGTTACGAAAATTTAAAGTCCCTCACAGGATTTTGGGATCCTCACTCCCGTCTTTCACTCTGCTCTACCTGATCTACTGCTCAAGTTTGCTGCTAGGAAATTCCCAATACCCTTTCGCATTATTCTTTTACATCTCTCTTTTCCCTCATTCTCAGATCCTCGGAGGTGCTCTCAGCCCCACCTTCCCCGTCTTTCCCCCTCTGTACCAGGCCCACAGAAAAGTCTTAAATGACCTTCTTCAGAAGTCTTCACCATGGCTGAGTTTTGAACTTTCAGCCAAACAGTCCCAATAAAGACTTTAATGTAGATAAACTTTCTCTTTCGTATTGCCCTGTTCTACTTGGCCACTGGCTAAAAATCTCAGTACTTCTAAGCTAGACAACCCCTAACTAGTTTTTCACAAAATATGTGAACAAGTCCTCTGGCCTTCAGCTGGGGCTTCACAGAGATGGCTACATTTCTAAGATAAAGAAATTACCAACCGGGCTCCATGGTAACAGCTGGCAGGGGGAAAATAAGAAAGGGAAGAAAAAGCTCTCCTCCTCCCAGGTGTCCTTGAAAAGTTAACTTGCCCAGAACAGAAGGAAAAACAGAAACAAATACTGCTTTTTTAAACTTCTGAAGACTGTGAACTTCTGAGCCCCATCCCTTATATGTTGGGTACAAAATTCTGAAACTACCTAAACTTGAGTTTCAGGGGATTAATTGATTACAATATAAGCAATGCCCTCTGAATCCGGTTGCAACCAAATAGGACTGTTTCCCTCTCTTGAGTGCTATCTTAGGTGCCTTGCTTTGTCAGTGCCTACAACAGCATAATTCTATATACTTAAACATCATTTATGTTTTCATGAAATGATCAGGATATGTGATAAATTGTGTAATGGTGCAGATGTTTCCCAGAGTGCTCTATCATGACGCAGGTTCATTTGAAGATCAAATAGGGGGGGCATACAACCGGTTCCACTGGGAACATATATCCCTCACTTTAGCCATCCTATTAGGAATAGGAGTTGCTGCACGGGTGGGCAGAGGAACCAGTGGCATTGTCCATGGGACACAAAAGATGACCCAATTAGAAGCAGCAATAGAGCAAAAGTAAGATATTAGAAACCTCCTTCAGGGCTTTGCATGAAACTTTAACCTCTCTCTCTGAAGTTGTTTTACAGAACAGTTGAGGGTTGGACCTCCTCTTCATTAGAGAAGGGGGCCTTTGTGCTGCATTGAGGGAAGAATGTTGTTTTTATGCTGACTATACTGGAGTCGTAATAAAATCTATGAGTAAATTTAAAAGACACCTGAAGAGCATCAACAAATGAGAGAGGGCCCAAAAGGGTGGCTTGAGTCTTGGTTCACACAGTCCCCCTGGTTAACTACGTTTTTATCAACCCTGGCCGGTCCAATAATAATCCTCATATTATTGCTAACTATAAAACCCTGTTTGCTCAACCGTGTAATATCTTTTCTCCAGGCTCAAATTGGAGGAGTTAAACTTATGGTAATACCCCACTAGCAGACATTGAATGTGACACGCTCCAATGATCATTTTTATGATTAAAATTAGCCAGAAGAAGAAGTGGGGAATGAAATATTAATAAAATAGGTACTTGTCACATCTTGTTTTTCTGTATGCTTAACAGAACACTGTTGAAATCTTGAGAAATGTTTGCAAAACTTGTTCCCAGAATGTTCTATCCCCAGCTGCCAAATTGCAGAATGTACTCCCTCTCCCAGTTGCATGCAAACCGCCCACTCGCCCTGACCCATCAATACAATTCCCTCCCTTCTCTCTCCAGGGAAAGTATATAAGCTCTACTTCAGCTATTCTCAGGGCTATCTGCTCTATTCAGGTGAGCTCTGAACCCCAGCATTCTGGACACCCAATAAACCCTTTGATGTTGCATGAGATAGCCTGTTGGTAGTCTCCTCCTCTGAAGCTCGCACCACGTTTACTTGGATGATTGAATGTAGAAGAGAACATCCAGCCAAAAAGGGATGGTCTGTAGCATTAGGAAGATAGTCAGTAAGTTTAGGAAGAAGGGTGAGTATAAGATTTGGAACAAAAGTTTCTTAGCAATAGGATTTCGATTAGAGAGTGAATGTAAATGTCAGCACAAGTGAAGAGTCAGTCACAATGATGAAGTGGGGAAAATATGTAGGAAAGCATATATCAATAGAGACATTACAAAATCAGGCAAAGTATAAAGTGTGTGATAGGATTAGACATTTTGAACAGGGTTGAGTTTAAATATATAATCTTAGGAAGAAACAAATATGTAGTCACAAATAGGATTGACATTTGAGAGCATTGGGCAAATTTCAGGTGGATGAATATTTTGAGAATAATCTTGTGAATAGTTGATTATAAATCCACATACATGAACATGAATGAATTTAGGGAGTGAATATAAGACACATATATTTCATATTTTGAAAAATCTGGAGAGTGTATATATATATAAATATATATATATATATATACATATATATACATATACATAAAACACACACACAGACAAAAAAGTAGCAATATATATGTCAATCAAAATTCATTATAAAATATATACCATCCACAGATCTAAAAATATTCATTTTACTGAACATGGATTTATGTATAATGCTGTTCAACTAGCAAGCTCACCCATAGGTTGAATATTCAGTTCCAACAGGGTTTAGTAGGAGTGATCTCTTCTAACAATTTGTATCTGCCAAGTAAGCCACCTCACAAGAATGTACGTGTGGTACCAGATAGTAATCTATATGTGCATATAAGAATACAGAGAAAGGGAGACAGGAATTCACATATTTGTTAACCTTAAAAATACAAGGACAACTATTTCAACAAACAATTGACTAGATTTATAACTCCAACTCTGTATCATGCAAAAGGCAAGTCCATCTATACACCATGCCTACACTGAACTGCTTGTATTTCTATTCTTTATGGGTTATATTTCTCCATCATATTAGGATTAGTAGTCAGAGTCTGGTAGGGTATGGGTTAGAGTCAGGTATTCAGTATTTTGAATTGAAAATAGGACACTGAATCCAATGTGTATGCAAATATATGCTACGGAAAAATCTTCCCACTCTCCTCCAGAACAATGCCTTGACATTACCTTCGCCCCAAGTAAGACACAATTAGAGGAGAAGAGTTAGAAAATCTGTGAATACATATCTAGAATGGAAAATGCTCCAGATTTCACATCTTTGGAGGTGGTAGAGGAGTTTCCAAAAGTAAGAGACAGGGTAAACACTCCACAAACATGGAGCTCTGCTGGCCAAAAGACTTTTTGAGAATCTGCCTCTGAGGTTGGGCACTTGAAATATATGTTTTTGTCAGGAGCTTTAGCTTTATTTGTAGTGAAACCATCAAAGCTGGATCTGCATGTATGTGACCTGGAGGAAATGCTTACTTATTTTCAAATAAAAATGAGGCAGCAGTGATGAATTCTCTTTTTGTAGGTAAACATTGGCCACTGAGGGCTAAGGGTCTTCCCGTGTCGACTGTGAAACCAATGGTCATCCTCCAATTTTCGTGGTGTTTCTTGCTGCTGCACTGGGAGTTTGGTATTTGCTTCATGAAATACAACGAGTTCAAATGGGACACAGTGCTGAAGGGAGTTCTGTAAGGTGTGGTTGGCAGGGTCTCCAGGAGAATGCACCAACCAGGGTTCTATCTCAAGTAGCTTGCCCCCTTGACAATAGCAACATGATACTGAACATTGCTCTGAAACCTCTCCATATAAAAATATGCCTTTACATATATGGGTGTGATGGTTGCACCATGTCAGTCACAGCCATTTGGAAGCCAATGGAAGATCCACATGGCCCCACCACAGATGTTTTATCACACATTTGCATAACACAGCTCTAGGCCCAGTACTTACCAGGCCCCAACTTACTGGCATCTCTGTTCTACACCATTTTCATGAAACCCAGTCAATCAAGGCCCTGTCTGGTATACTCATGATCATCAACAGGACATCAAAGGTCCTCCAGTGCCAGGTGGTCATCGGAATTTCTAAAATTACATGGTAATTATCTAGCATTTTTTCACAGATGTATTTGGAGGCAATGTTGGTTTCAATTCATTCAGGAACCATTAAATGGTGAGGAAGCTAATTTCAGGGAAATCTCTGGAGCACTCTCACAGGCAAGTCTACCCAAAGAGTGGCCAAAAAGTCACATGAAGCCAGGCCCATTGAGGTCTACAAAGCGAGGTCCAAGTGTGTTTTGAATCTCAATTATGCCTGCCAAGTCTTTCAGAATAAAATCATGTAATATCCTGGCTGTGATTCCCAGTGTTCTGTGGAAAGCCACTCTGAGCCTTGATCCCAGGTTCCAATGGCAACTCTCATTCCTGGCCTCCTAAAATCCCAACACAATTCATGTCAATACTTCTCTGAGGTCAGTTCCAGAACTCAGTCTCTAAGGGGAATCACAGCAGAATTCAAGCCCAGGTTTACCCAGTCATCTCTTCCAACTGCCACACAAATGACCACAATTATAACCAAAACACTCCTACATGGCCCTCATCTTCTACCATAAAGATACTCATCATAACATCTGGATGGAGGTTTTCATGAGAGGCACATCCCAAGACAGTGTCCAAAATAAGCTCCCTTGCCCCTCATTTGCCGAATGTCAGGGTGGCTTGGACACCCTTCCTGTGAACCAGGAGTGATCAAATAGGCCTGCCCTTAATACTGCTTCGCTTCTCCAATTTGAGGCTCTCTGACTGTGGGGTCTAGATTCTTTTTCTGAATTGGAGTCATGAGAAAAGCCAAGCCCCTCTGCAGAGATTTGAAGAACTCATTTCACCCAAAGAATCCCTATTCTGACATGATGGATTTCAGAAACCTAACAAAGGAAGGCAATATAATTCATGCACATTGATTGAACGTTTTTCCATTTTGGTTTAGATGCACATATGGGATCTTTCTTTACTTCCATCAGGTGCTGAGAATCTAAGTCACAGCCTAAAACAGGGCAAAGGGCCTGAATCAGACACATCCTTTTCCAATGAAATTAAGCAAAGAGCCAGATGTGATGCACATTCATTTCCATTTGAAAACTGTTTTCTTCAGGCTTAACAAAGGGGTTGCATGAAACAAAGACCTTCCTGATATTCAGGGAAACAGAACAATAGGTAAGCAAAAGGCGCAAAGCAGGGTATCTCCACTGAGACTTTCCTGGTCACACTGATATCTGAGTTTTCTGAGATGCTGGCCATTCCATTCAGGTATCCAGTACATGGCCATGTCAAAGACCTTGGATTTGGTACATATCTTGGACACATAACCATGAGCCTATTCTAGAGAGTGGCCAGAATTCAGGAAGAAAACAGGGACTTAGGAAGGTATTAGGTGTTGCCCGTGCATAAGGCAAGCCACACTCCATTCATAAATTGGGCAGGATGAATGCTGGGAAGCTTTATACTAGACATGACACATCCATTGCTGCATTCTCTTTTCTCATGTCTACTACCACAGGCACAGTGGGATACACAGACATGG
This sequence comes from Callospermophilus lateralis, assembly GCF_048772815.1. Classification (NCBI taxonomy): domain Eukaryota; kingdom Metazoa; phylum Chordata; class Mammalia; order Rodentia; family Sciuridae; genus Callospermophilus; species Callospermophilus lateralis. The sequence goes on from NW_027513087.1 coordinate 2,145,641, forward strand.
AAACACTCACCTCTTCAAACGACTTACCGGAAAGAGTTCACTCCAAAACAAACAAACCGCCATTCCTACCTATTTTCAGAACATGAGACAAACCACAAACCCACACCCACTCCCAAAAAGGCACCTCCTTCTCCATAGGTGTATGACTAACCAGAGTGTCCTCTGACTGGTGGCCATACTCTGTTCTTCCGAAATGGCCTGTCCTCTCTCAGATCTGTTTTCCTTGGCCAACTCTGTAAAGTTGTAAGGAAAAAGTGGAGAGCCACTACCTGCTTTCTCAGGAAAGCTCCCTATTCAGAGCTCTCCAGGCATTTGGTAATCCTCACTTCAGTAGGTACCAAGAATGACTGACTCTATCTTTGGTAAATCCAAACAAGTGAGACCACTGGGACTGGGACTGGGACTGCCTCTGGGTGCCTGGCTCCTTGGATACAAAGTTCAGAGAGTTCCATCACCAAGGAAATGAGGCATGTCACATTCTTTGAAACTGAATGAGGTCACTGCCTTGGCAAATGTATATCTTATGATGTTCAAAAACTGAAGAAATAATAATGTACCAGTGTCGAATACAAATGAATGACAAATTACATATCATGTCCCATAGGAGTCTACTTGCATTGATGTTAGACTGGGTCAGTTACTGTAGAATAATTAGGGTTTGTATGCACCATTCACTGAAGTTAGATTTCAGTACTAGGAAACAAATATGTATTTCAGGTGGATGAATATTTCTGATTATAATCTTGTGAAAAGTTGATTATAAATCCACATACATGAACATGAATGAATTTAGAGTGTGTATATTAGACACATATATTTCATATTTTGAAAAATTTGGAGAGTATATCTATATCTATATCTATATCTATCTATATATATATATATATATATATATATATATATATATATACACACACACACACACACACAAACGCACACACACAACACTCACAGACATTAAAAAGTACCAATATAAATGCCAATCGAATTCATCAGTAAATATATATCATCCACAAATGCAAAAATATTTATTTTACTGAACATGAGTTAATGTATAATGTTGTTCTACTAGGACGCTCTACTATAGGTTGAATTTTCATTTCCAACAGCATTTAGGAGCAGTGAACTCTTCTCACAATTTGTATCTGCCAAGGCAGCCACCTCACAAAAATGTACGTGTGATACCTGGTAGGATTCTATATATGCATATAAATATACATGTGTGAATAGGCTCCAGAAAAGGGAAACAAGAATTCACATATTTGTTAAGTTTGAAAACACATGGAGAATATTTCAATTAAAATTTGACTAGATTTATAACTCCTACCTTATATAATGCAAATGTCAAGTCCAACAATACAACATGTCTCCTCTGAAGTGCTTGTATTTCTATTGTGTTGGGTTAATTTTCTCCATTATATTAGGATGAATAGTCTGAGTCTACTAGGTATGGGTTAGTGTCAGGGATTCAGTATTTCGAATGGAAAATTGGAAAATGAATCCAATGTGTATATAAATATATGCTGCACAAATATCCTCCTGCTCTCATCCAGAACAATGCCTTGACATTACCTTCACCCCAAGTAAGACACAATTAGAGGAGAAGAGTTACAAAATCAGTGAATACATATCTGGAATGGAAAATGCTCAGGAGTTCACAACCTTGGAGGTGGTAGAGCAGTTTCCAAAACTAAGGGACAGGGTAAACACTCCACAAACATGGAGCTCTGCTGGCCTAAAAACTTTTTGAGAAACTGCCACTGAGTTTTGCACTTGAAATATATGTTGTTTTCAGGAGATTTGGCTTCCTTTGTAGTGAGACCATCAAAGCTGGGTCTGCATCTATGTGACCTGGAGGACATGGTTTCTTATTTCCAATGAACTAGAGGAAGCAGTGCTGAATCCTCTTTGTAGGTAAACTGAGGCCACTGGGGACTATGTGTCTCCCCATGTGGACTGTGAAGCCATTTGGTCCTCTTCCAGTTTTTGTGGTGTTTTTGCTGCTGCACTGTGAGTTTGGTATTTGTTTCACGAAATACTAGGAGCTAAACTGGGACACAGTGCTGGAGGCAGTTCTGTCACGTGTGGTGGGTCAGGGTCTGCAAGAGAATGCACCAACTAGGCTCCTATCTCTCACAGCTTGCCCCATTGCCCCTTGTCCATATCAACCAGATTCTTAATTTTCCTCTGAAAACTCTCCATATAACAATATGCCTTTACATATAAGGGTCTGCTGGCTGCACCATGTCAGTTACAAGCCATTTGGAATTCAATGGTAGATCCACATCGCCCTACCACGGATGTTTTATCAAACACCTCCCCACCACTGCTCTAGACCCACTACTCAGCAGGCTCCAACTTACTGGCATCTCTGTTCTACACCATTTTCATGAAACTCAGTAAGTCAAGGCACTGTCTGGTATAATCATGATCACCAACAGGACATCCAATGTTTCTCCATTGCCACCGGGTCATAGGAATTTCAAAAATTTCATGGTATTTATCTAGCCATTTTTCAAGCATGAAGTTGGAGGCACTGTGGTTTTCAGTTCATTCAGCAAACATTAAATGGTGAGGAAGCTCATTTCAATGAAATCTCTGGAGAACTCTCACAGGCACGGCTTCCCAAAGAGTGGACAAACGGTCACATTAGGCCAGGCCCATTGAGGTCTACAATGTGAGGTCCATGTGTGTTTTGACTCTCAACTATGGCTGCCATTTCTTTAAGAATAAAATCATGTGATATCCTTGCTGAGATTTCCAGTCCTCTGTTGAAATCCACCCGGGGCCTAGGTCTCAGTTTCCAAGAGCGACTCTCATGTGTGGCCTCTTAAAATCCCAACAAAATTCATGGCAATGCTTCTCTGAGTTCATTTCCAAAACCCAGTCTCTAAGGGGAATCACACCAGAGTTCAACCCCACGTGTACCCAGTCATTTTTTCCAATGACACACAAATGACCAAAATCAAAACCAAAACACTCCCACATGGCCCTCATCTTATTCCATATAGTCAATCATCTTAACCTCTGGCTGGAGGTTTCCATGAGGGGCGCAGCCCAAGACAGTGTCCAAAATCAGCTCGTTTGCCCCTCATTTGCCTAAAGTCAGGGTAGCCTGGACACCGTTTCTGTGAACCAGGAGTGAACAAATAAGCCTGCCTTTAATACTTCTTTGTTTCTCCAATTTCAGGCCTACTGATTTTAGGTATCAATTCTTTAGGTGATTTAGAGTCATGCGAAAACACAATCACCTCTGCAGGGCTTTGAAGAACTCATTTGACCCAAAGAATCCCTATTCTCATTTGATGGAGTGCAGGAACCTAACAGAGGAAGGCAAGAGACTTCATCCACAATGAATGATATTTTTTGCCATTTTGGTTTTGGAAGCTCACATGGGATCATTCTTAAGATCCATCAGGTGCTGAGAATCTAAGTCACAGCCACACACAGGTCCAAAGGCTGATAAAGACACATCTCTTTCCAAAGCAATTAAGCAAAGAGCCACAGGTGAGGCCCATTCATTTCCATTTGAAAACTGTTTTCTTCATGCTTCACAAAGGGGTGGCCTGAGGCAAAGTCCTTCCTGACATTCAGTGCAACACAACAATAAGTAAGCAAAAGGCCCAAAGCAGGGTTTCTGCACTGAGATTTTTCTGGTCACAATGATATCTGAGTTTTCTGAGATGCTCGCCATTCTCTTCAGCTATCCAGTACATGGCCATGTCACAGAGCTTGGCGGTGGTACATATTTTGGACACAAATCCATGAGCCTATTCTGGAGAGTGGCCAGAATTCAGGAAGAAAACAACAACTTAGAAAGATAGCAGGTGTTGCACATCGATAAGACAAGCTGCAGTCCATTCATATATTGGGCAGGATGAATTATGGGAAGATTTATACTAGACAGGACACATCCATTAATGCATTCTCTTTTCTAATGTCTACAACAACAGACACAGTGGGATACACAGAAACAGAAACACTCGCCGTGTCAAATGACTTACTAGAAACTGTCCACTCCAAACCAAACAAACCGCCTTTCCTATCTATTCTCAGAACATGAGACAAAACAACAAACCCACACCCACTCCCACAAAGGCACCTCCTTCCCCCAAGTAGGTCTGTGACTATCCGGAGTGTCCTCTGACTGGTGGGCCATACTATGTTCCCCCGAAATGGCCTGTCTTCTCTCAGACCTTCTTTCCTTGACCAACTCTGTGAAGATGTCAGGAAAAAGTGGTTAGCCACTACCTGTTTTCTCAGGAAAGGTCCATCTTCAGAGCTCTCCTGGCATTTGGCCATCCTCACATCATTAGGTACCAAGAAAACTGACTCTGTCCTTGGTAAATCCAAACAAGTGAGCCCACTGAGACTGGGACTGGGACTGCCTCTGGGTGCCTGGCTTCTTGGATACCAAGTTCAGAGAGTTCCATCACCAAGGAAATGAGGTATGTCACATTCTTTGGAACTGAATGAGGTCACTGCCTTGGCAACCACTTTGTCCTAACAGTTGCTTCCAAGGGTAACATAAGATGGAGGTTGCCCCTACTTCCTGTGACACTTTCATAAGGTAGAATGTATATCAACCATTGGCACCCGGGAACAGCTCTCCACTGAGGCCTGGTTTGGTCCATCTTCTCTACAATAAGAAGAGAGAGATTCAGATTCAGACACATCCCTTCATCCTGACCAGGTTGTTTGCCATGGAAGATGACTTTTGCTCTCTCAGTTGCTTCATACCTGCCTACAACTTCTCCAGGTATCATTTGTGCATGGACATTTGAGGTTCTCATCAGGTGGAAGGTCCCCAACTTTCCTGTATTGTAAGAACTAATCTGACAGCTCTTTTGTCCATTTTGGTTTGGGATGCACACATGGGATTTTTCTTTAGACCCATCATGTGCTGTGAATCTAAGCCACAGCCTCACATAGGGCTGAGAGGCTGATTCAGAAACATCCATTTCCAAAGCAATTAAGCAAAGAGGCACAGGTAATGACCATTCTTTTCCATTTGAAAACTATTTTCTGCAGGCTTCACAAAGTGTGGCCTGAGGCAAAGACCTTCCTGACATTCAGGGCAACAGAATAGGTAAGCAAAAGGCCCAAAGCAGGGTTTCTCCACTGAGACTTTCTTGGGCATACTGATATCTGAGTTTTCTGAGATACTCGCCATTCCCATCAGCTATCCAGTACATGGCCATGTCACAGAGATGGAGGTGGTACATATCTTGGACACAAAATCATGAGCGTATTCTGGAGAGTGTCCAGAATTCAGGAAGAAAACAGGAATTTAGAAAGATGGCAGGAGTTGCCCATCCATACGGCAACCTGCAGTCCATTCATAAATTGCACAGGATGAATGCTTTGAAGCTTTCTCGTAGACAGGACACATCCATTGATGCATTCTCTTTTCTAATGTCTACAATCACGGACACAGTATGATATATAGACACAGAAACACTCACCTTGTCAAAGGACTTACTAGACACAGTCCACTCCAAAACAAACAAACCAGCTTTCCTAACTATTCTCAGAACATGAGACAAAACCACAAACTCACACTCACACCCAAAAAGTCACCTCCTTTCCCCAAGTAGGTCTGTGACTATCCGGAGTGTCCTCTGACTTGTGGGCCATACTATGTTCCCCCAAAATGGCGTGTCCTGTCTCCAATATGGTCTCTTTGGCCAACTCTGTGAAGTTGTCAGGAGCCCATGGTGAGAAACTACCTGCTTTCTCTGGAAAGGCCAGTCTTCATAGTTTCCAGGCATTTGGCTGTCCTCACATCAGTAGGTACAAAGAAAGAGTGACTCTGTCTTGTTAAATCCAAACAAGTTAGCCCACTGGGACATGGAGTGGGTTTGACTCTGTGTGCCTGGTTTCCTGGATCCCAAGATCACAGACTTTCATTACCAATACTGTAAGGTGATGTCACTTTCTTCAAGATCTGAATGAAGTCACTGCCTTGGAAACCACTTTGTTTTAACAGTTGCTTACATGGTTCCCAAAAGATGGAGGCTGCCTCTACTTGCTGTGACTCATTCATATGTTAGAATGGTATATCAACCATAGGCACCGGGGAACAGCCCTCCACACAGGCATGGTTTGGTCCATCTTCTCTACATTAGGAAGAGAGAGGCTAATTCAGACACATCCCATCAACCTGACCAGGTTGTTTGCCATGGAAGATGACTTTTGCTCTCTCATGTCCTTCATAGCTGCCTACATCTTCTCCAAGGATCATTTCAGCATGGACCTTTTAGGTTTTCAGCAGCTGGAAGATCGCCTATATTCCTGTATTGTAAGACCAACTCTGTCCCTGCTCTTCTGTAAAATTAGATTGAGGGAAAAGTGTATGGTTAGGGTTAATAACATGTTCAATTTGGGTTAGGAATCATTCTCTGGAATGAATATTTGTATTAGGAACCTGCGATATTTATAAGAATATATAGGTGAAATATAAGTATGAAAACAGAAATCTAGGTAAGTTTTGAAGCCCAGAAGGGCATTGGGCCCTTGATTGGGATACTTAGCATTGATTTATGTCCTGCACAGTTGTCTCAGTTAAATCAATATACTATGGCATAGGACCTTCTAATTTGGATGATTGAATGTGGAAGAGAACATCCAGTCAAAAAGGGATATTCGGTAGGATTAGGAAAATAGTCGGTAGGTTTAGATAAAAGAGTGAGTATAGGATTTGGACCAAAAGTTCTTTAGCAATAGGGTTTCAGGTAGAGAGTGAATGTAAATGTCAGCACATGTGAAGAGTCAGTCACAATGATGAACTGGGTAAAATATGTAGGAAAGCAATATTTTGAAGACGTATAAATTAATTGGGGGTACAAATAGGTGTACCTTGTGCCTATGAATATAGAGATAATGCATGAATAGACCATACTGTGAATAAATAATATAACTGGTTCGAACTTTAAATAATGGATTGAATTGATTTCTGAAAACATACAGGAAACCTAATATTGATATACAATCATCCATTCCAAACAGTTATGCTTCTAATGGTGATATTAGATTTATGGTTTATCATGAAAAGTGTGTTAGTTTTGCTTCAAAACTGATTATGAAATTTAAAAAAAATGTGTTTGCAGAGAAGTCTCATGAAAAGACCAGTTAAGAAACCGGGAGGAATACATGTGTTCTGAAGCAGGAAATGATTAAAAGTGAAAAAATACCTATAAAGTTGTGAACTTGTGGATGAAATATATATCCTATGATGTGCAAAAACTGCAGAAATATTAATGTAGCATGTTGAATATAAATGAACGTCAAAATACACATCATGTCCCATAGGAATCTACTTGCATTGATGTTAAACTGGGTCAGATACTGTAGAATTATTAGGATTTGTATGCACCATTCACAGAAGTGAGTTGTCAGTACAAGGAAACAAATATGTATTTCAGGTGGATGAATATTTCCAATAATAATCTTGAGAAAAGTTGATTATATTTCCTCATGCATGAACATGAATGAATGTATGAATGTAGAGAGTGTATATAAGACACATATATTTCATGTTTTGATAAATCAGGAGAGTATATATATATATATATATATATATATATATATATATATATACCAAAAAAAACCACAGAGAAACATAAAAAAGTAGCAATATATGCCAAATGAAATTTATAATGAAATATATAACACCTACTGATGCAAAAATATATACTTTACTGAACATGGAATTATGTATAATGTTGTTGTACTAGGAAGCTCACCCATAGGTTGAATTTTTAGTTCCAACAGTGTTTAAGAGGGGTAGTCTCTTCACACAATTTATATCTGCCGAGTCAGCAACCTCACAAAAATGTACGTGTGATACCAGGTAGGATTCTATATGTACATATAAAAATACATGTGATGTATAGGCTACAGAGAAAGAGAGGCAGGGATTCACATATTTGTTAATTTTAAAAACACATGAAAAACTATTCCAAATAAAAATTCACTAGATTTATAACACCTACCATTTATTATGCAAAAGAAAAGTTCAAAAATACACCATGCCTCCTCTGACCTGCTTGTATTTCTGTTCTATTTGGGTTATTTATCTCCATCATATTAGGATTAGTAGTCAGAGTCTAGTAGGGTATGTGTTAGTGTCAGGGATTCAGTATTTTGAATGGAAAATAGGAAAAAGAATCCAATGTCTATCAAATATGTGCTACACAAAATATTTTCCCTCTCTCATCCAGAACAATGCCTTGACATTACCTTCGCCCCAAGTAAGACACAATTAGTGGAGAAGAGTTATAAAATCTGTGAATATATAACTGGAATGGAAAATGCTCATGAGTTCACAACCTTGGATGTGGTAGAGAAGTTTCCATAAGTAAGGGACAGGTTAAAAACTCCACAAACATGGAGCTCTGCTGGCCTAAAGGACTTCTTGATAAACTGCCTCTGAGGTTGGGCACTTGAAATATATGTTGTTTTCAGGAGCTTTAGCTTCCTTTGTCGTGAGACCATCAAAGCTGGGTCTGATTCTATGTGACCTGGAGGACATGGTTTCTTATTTTCTAATGAACATGAGGCAGCAGTGGTGAATTCTCTCTTTTAAGTAAAATGTGACCAGTGCGTGCAAAGTCTCTCCCCATCTGGGCTGTGAAGCCATTTGGTCATCCTCCACTTTTTCATGGTTTTTCTTTCTTCTGCATTGGGAGTTTGGTATTTGCTTCACGAAATACAAGGAGTTCAAAAGGGACACAGTGCTGGATGGAGTTCTGCCACATGTGGTGTGTCAGGGTCTGCAGGAGAATGCACCAACCAGGCTTCTATCCCACATAGCTTTTTCCCTTGTCTATTGCAACCTGATTTTTAACATTGCCATGAAACCTCTCCATATAACAAGACGCCCTTACATATTAGTGTCTGCTGGCCTCACCATGTCTGTCACAAGCCATTTGGAAGCCAATGGCAAATCCATATGGCCACATCAGAGATGTATTATGACACACATACACACCACTGCTATAGGCACACTACTCAGCAGGCACCAACTTACTGGCATGTCTGTTCTAGATCATTTTCATGAAACACAGTCAATCAAGGCACTGTCTAGTATACTCATGATAAACAACAGGACATCCAAAGGTTCTCCAGAGACATGTTGTATAGTTGGACTTGACATTTGCATTATATAAGGTAGGAGTTATAAATCTAGTCAAATTTTAATTGAAATATTCTCCATGTGTTTTTAAACTTAACAAATATGTGAATTCTTGTTTCCCTTTTCTGTAGCCTATTCACACATGTATATTTATATGCATATATAGAATCCTACCAGGTATCACACGTACATTTTTGTGAGATGGCTGTCTTGGCAGATACAAATTGTGAGAAGAGTTCACTCCTCCTAAATGCTGTTGGAAATGAAAATTCAACTTATAGGAGAGAGTGCTAGTAGAACAACATTATACATTAACTCATGTTCAGTAAAATAAATATTTTTGCATTTGTGGATGATACATATTTACTGATGAATTTCGATTGGCATTTATATTGGTACTTTTTAATGTCTGTGAGTGTTGTGTGTGTGTGTATATATATAGATATAGATATAGATATAGATATACTCTCCAAATTTTTCAAAATATGAAATATATGTGTCTAATATACACTCTCTAAATTCATTCATGTTCATGTATGTGGATTTATAATCCACTTTTCACAAGATTATAATCAGAAATATTCATCCACCTGAAATACATATTTGTTTCCTAGTACTGAAAACTAACTTCAGTGAATGGTGCATACAAATCCTAATTATTCTATAGTAACTGACCCAGTCTAACATCAATGCAAGTAGACTCCTATGGGACATGATATGTAATTTGTCATTCATTTGTATTCGACACTGGTACATTATTGTTTCTTCAGTTTTTGCACATCACAGGATATACATTTCATCCACAAGTTCACAAATTAATAAGCATTTGTTTCAACTTTCACCACTTCTTGCTTCAGAACACATGTATTGTCAGGGTTTCTTGACTGGTCTTTTCATGAGACTTCTTTCCAAACACATTATTTTGAATTTCCATAATCATTTTGAAGCAAAACTCACACACTCTTCATGATAAACCTAAACACAAATATTTCCATTACATATATACCTGGTTGGAATGAATGATTGTATATCAATATACGATTTCCTTTAATTTTTCAGATATCAGTTCAATTCATTATTTAAAGTTCAAAAAAGTTATATTATTTATTCACAGTATGGTCTATTCATGCTTTTTCTCTATGTTCCTAGAAACAGGGTACACCTCTTTGTACCCCCGATTCTCATTTTACATCTTCAATATATTGCTCCCAGAAATGGTGAAAGAAATACTCATGTCACCTCATTATCACAGTAATATTCTGGACAAAAAATGGAAAGGTCACACTTATGATTGTACCAAAGGCTAAATGGAAAGTGAACATGGATTTCTAAAAACATCCATGTCCAGGTTGCCTAATGCTGTCAATT